>NC_081409.1:37557905-37565405 GCF_030272615.1 Cryptomeria japonica | reverse complement strand
ACTATATCATCTCTCTTGGCTCCGACAGGACTCCTTTGATACCTAATGACTACTTTTGCTTTAAGTTCTGTTGAGGGTAGTACAGACATATGGATGTTTATGTTAATATTATATTTAACTTAGCTATGTTATTAATTTGTTTAGTATCCAGCTTTGTGTTCCTTCTGCATCAAATTTATTTAATTGTCTGCTCTGAGTTAGGTGCATTCTCAGAATTTTGCATAGATATATATATGGTTGATATAGCCTGTTGGCATTACAGTAAGAAAGATTGTTTGCATTTCAAAATCAGGAGATTGTTGATATTCAGCAAGGATATTGAGAAGGTTGTTGAAGATTATTGATATAACTGAAGAAGGATGATAACTATCTTTATAACATTATTTTGTCATTGATGTCAAGAGATTGATTATCTGATTTAGTATGATGTTGCCATATCTTGAGAAGATTGATTAGAAGAGAATTAAGATGTCGGTAAAAGACACAGAAAGAATGTGATGAATAAAGGGAGGAATAAGTTATTCAATGGGCAACTATTACCGAGATAGACAATGATGAGATGATGATGTTTAGATTGTTTTGATATTCTACATATGTTGTTGATTGTAAGGTTTATACTATACTATGTCATCGAGCAAAGAACCTAGTCGGTAAACCCTAAGGTTATCGATATCGGTTAATGAAGGCGGAATGTCCACCGAGTAAAGTTTAGTATTTACCGAGTTGCAACCGAGTTACGACAGTGCGCATGGGATGGATAAAAGCATTATTTAATGAAGGACAATGATTAGCTGGAAATGTATAAATGATTAGAATGTCATGCATGAAGTTTGTTAAGGATCTATGGGAAAGGAAAATTGGCAGGAAGATCTACAGCGCAGATTGAACCGCATTAACCTTGTGCAAGTTCCAAGAAAGGACTGCAAATCCTGAGGTAAGGTAAAACGTTTTCAGATCGAATGATACATTGAACCTGGTCAAGTTTGAAGATCTGATGGCGAAGATTGATCATGGGAAATGTGATCAAGGAGATTGAGCGGTTAGCAATTGTTTATAAATAAGAATTTATTGATAAACAATGTATGTGGGCAAGTGTATGCACAGGGATGCTACATAGTGATTACCGAGCACAGAAGCTTGAAGACCTATTTGAATAACATAGTAGAAAGCCCAATAGAGGGACAAGATAAGTCCTATGACTAGATTGTTTTGAGAAAATAAGAATCTGCTTTAGCATTTTAGATGTGAAGTTGCAGATAGATTTGTATTACTGTTATTTTGTAAGTGACAGAAAATCTCTTAAACCGAGTGGACTTAACAGTCTTATATGTAAACCCTCTAGCAAGGTAACAATCTAAATGTGTGTTTGAAATCCTTTGACAAGGTCACTTCTAACAAAGTGAAGATCCTAACAGATCTGAGGGAAATCCCTTAACCGGGTCACATCTAGCAATGTGTTTGTAATCTTTAACAGGATTTGCTTTTAACCGAGCATACTCTAGAAGAGTATATTTCTTAGCGGGTCCAAAATACCATAGTGGTTTTTCCCTATTTGGGTTTCCACGTTAAATCTGGTGTTATGAGTGTTATGATGATTATATGCTTATGAGTTTGCATGTTTGGAAGTTTTGGTTATATTGCTGAAGTATAAGTTACCGAGGTTGAATCTGTTGTTTTTATGGAAGTTTAAGTTTGTATGATTCACCCCCCCCCTCTCATCTTGTTAGCTATTGGCATCTGTACTTACATTAAGTATCAGAACTATCAATTGGTATCAGAGATTTGGACTCCGAAAGAAAAAGTTTAAAGATACTTGAGGCAAAGATCCGAAGATGTATAAAAGGGATGCACCGAAGCTGAACAAGTCAAGTTTCTCCACATGGCAGAAAAGGATGAAGCTGCATTTATCAGGAATTGGAGAATATGCAACATATTATCTAGAGAATGATTACATTGCACCGAGCACCAACCCTATGACCTTGGAAGAGATTAAGGCAAAGCAAGAACATATTCAAGCTATGATTGAAATTACATCAGCACTAACCGACTCAGAGTTTAATGATCTAGAAGGCTGTAATGATGCAAAAGCAATGTGGACTAAGCTCATATCTGTGTATGGAGGTGATGAATATGTTCAAAGAGCAAAAGTAGATAGTCTCAGAGGACAACTTGAATCCATGAGGATGAATGAAGGTACAGTACAAGACTAAAGGAGATTGTCAATCAAATTAAAGGAGCAGGTGGAACTATTGAAGAAAAGGATATAACAAGTAAGTTGTTGAGAACCCTTCTACCAGCCTATGCTATTCGAGTCTCTGCAATCAATGAATCGAGGTCTGTACCTAACATGCTAGTTTCTTTAGATGCTACTATTGGTAAGCTACATGCATTTGAGTTAAGTAATTTTGATAACAGTGGATCTTCGGTAAATAAAGTTGAATTTGCATTTAGTTCTTTTCATATTAGTGAATCTGATGATTACAATGATAGAATGAGTAAGTACTCTGAAGGAGATCACATTGGAGCAAGTGAAAGATTTCACAAGAAGATGGAAAAAGTGCACAAACTGTATGTGGAAATCAAGAAGCAAGAAGAGTTTGAAGCATTATTAGCCAGAAGGTTACCGAGAGGCAAAGGTAAGTATAAAGGAAAACTACCTTTGAAATGTTTCAATTGTGATAAGATAGGACATATGGCTTCTAACTGCCCTGACAAAGAATCTAGTGAAAAGAAAGAATACCGAGATAATAGGCAGAAAGACAACCAATACAGAGGACACCGAGACTTCAGAAGGAGAGATAGAAAGACATGTCTAATAGCTGATGAGGAATCCAACGATGATGAATCTGATGAAACTGATACTGAGGAAGTTGTTTATGTGTCTATTAAGGATGGATATGATGAAGAAAGGTATGAAGAAAGAGCCCTAATATCTCACATAAATAATAATGATTCTTGGATTATAGATAGTGGATGCTCACATCATATGACGGGTGATAAACACAAGTTTGTTAAATTAGAAGACTATGATGGAGGCTATGTAAGATTTGGTAATGATGCACCATGTCCGGTGAAAGGTAAAGGATCTATAACACTTCTTGACAATGCTAAATGTGATGACGTATACTGGGTTGAAGGATTGAAATACAATTTGTTGAGTGTAGCACAGCTAAACAATACAGGATCCCGAATAGAATTTCAGAAAGGAATTGTCAAAGTTCATGACAAGCATGGAAAGTTAGTTGCTACCTGGACACAAACAAAAGGTAATGCATTTCATCTTGACTCAACTCGGAACAAGTGTCTTTATGCAAAGATAGATGATACCTGGTTATGGCATAAAAGGTTTTGTCGTGTAAATTTTGATAATCTGATCAAAATAAGTAAGAAGCACCGAGTAAGAGGTCTACCGAGTCTTGAAAAACCTAAGAATGCTATGTGCCGAGGATGCCAGATGGGTAAGATGACAAGATCAATCTTTAGAAGTAATTCCTACACTTTAAAAGGAATTTTAGATCTAGCACATACTGATCTTTGTGGTCCTATGAAAGTTCAGAGTTATTATGGTGATAAATACTTCATATTATTTGTGGATGATTACTCAAGGATGATGTCAGTCATGTTTTTAAAAGAAAAATCAGAAGCTTTTCAAATGTTTAAATGGTACAAGGCAAGAGTTGAAAATGAAACAGGAAGACAACTGAAATGTCTTAGATCTGATAAAGGAGGAGAATTCACTTCTGATGAATTTAACTTATTCTACAATGATCATGGTATAAAGAGGCAAGTATCTGCACCGAGAACACCTCAACAAAATGGGATAGCTGAGAGAAGAAACAGATCAATTTTGGATTGTGCAAGAACCCTAATGATAGAAAAGAGGGTATCTCAAGCATTTTGGAAAGAAGCAATCAACACTGTAGTCTATACCCCGAACCGAGTTCAATTGAAGAAAGGAACTATGAAGACACCGTATGAGATCTGGTATGACAAGAAACCTAATGTAAGTTATTTTAAAATCTTTGGAAGTAGATGCTATGTTCACAAAGATGACAGAAATGGAAAGTTTGATCAGAAAAAACATTTCTTGGTTATTCTTCTAGAAGTAAAGCATTTAAATGTCTGATCAAATCATCTAACAAAATAGTAGAAAGTGCAAATGTGAAAATTGATGAATTTGCAGAAAGAAATTGCAAAGAACCAGAAGATTATGAAGAATTTGTTTATGTTCAACCAAGAAGTCCTACCGAGAAAGCTGCTGAAGAAAATGAAGATAATGTCCAGTTACCGAGTGATGAAGAAGATCATACAGAACCTACCGAGCCTATATTAGCAAAATATGCAGAAGACATCATGCAGAAAGTCAAATAATAGGAGATAAGGATGATCCAGTGATGACAAGGAACAAACTGAGACAAAACACATGTTTAATATCTGAACTTGAACCGAGAATAGTAAAAGAGGCATTTAACAGTGAAGATTGGGTAAATGCTATGACAGAAGAGATTGATCAAATCAAGAAGAATGACACATGGACACTAATCCCAAGACCAAAGGACAAAACTGTAATCGGTACTAAGTGGATTTTCAGAAACAAGCTAAATGAGAAAGGTGAAGTCATTCGCAACAAAGCAAGACTAGTTTGCAAAGGTTATGCTCAAGAAGAAGGAATAGATTATGGTGAGACTTTTGCACCTATGGCTAGACTTGAGGGAGTGAGAACATTGTTGGCATATGTTGCTTTCAAAAATTTCAAGGTATATCAAATGGATGTTAAATCTGTATTTTTGAATGGTATACTAGAAGAAGAAGTTTACATTGAACAACTTGAAGGATTTGTTGAAGACAAGAGTAAAGATCAGGTATGCAAATTGAACAAAGCTTTATATGGTCTGAAACAAGCACCTAGAGAATGGTATGAAAGATTGCACTCTTATTTGATCAAGATTGGTTTTATAAGAACAAGTGAAAACAACAATATGTACATGAAGAAAGATGAGGACAATGAAATACTGATCTTAGCCATATTTACTGATGACATTATATTTTGTGGAAATGACTCCTTATGCAAGAACTTTGGAAATGAAATGTGCAAAGAATTTGAGATGTCACTAATCGGTGAGATAAAGTATTTTATAGGTTTACAGATATTGCAAATGAAAGATGAGATTTTCATTACTCAATCCAAGTACATAAAGGAAATCTTGAAGAAATTTGGAATGGAGGATTCTAAACCAGTAAGTACTCCTATGACTACTAACTGTAAATTATCAAAGAATGATGAATCTGCATCTGTTGATGAGACACTTTACTGATCTATGACTGGAAAATTGTAATATGTTGTGCATAGTAGACCGGATATAGCACATGTAGTAGGTATTGTAGCAAGATTCTCTGCAGATCCCAAGGAGACACATATGACAACAATCAAGAGAATTTTCAGATACCTGAGAGGAACTGAAGATTATGGCTTAGTATATCAGAAAGGAAATGATTTTGATTTAAAAGTTTATACTAATGTTGATTGGGCAGGCAACATAGATGATAGGAAAAGCACAAGTGGTGGAGCTTTCTTTTTAAGAGAAAGACTAGTAAGTTGGCTTAGCAAGAAACAAGGATGTATCTCACAGTCAACAACAGAAGCTGAATAGGTTGCTGCAGCATTGAACTGTACCAATATAGCATGGATCAAACAACCGTTGGAAGGTATAAATGAGAAAGTTACCGAGCCAGTAACTATATTCTGTGATAATACTAGTGCCATTAACATTTCAAAGAATCCAGTGATGCACTCTAAGACAAAGCATATATCTATAAAGTATCATTATCTTAGAGAAGAAGTTCAAGAGAAGAAAGTTATGCTGGAATATATCAGTTCAAAGGAGCAATTAGCAGATATTTTCACAAAGCCATTGCCAAGGGACACTTTTGGGTATCTCAGAAGCAAGTTAGGGGTCCTACCCCTATCTTCTACTCACCGATCGAGTTCGGTGAAAGCATCAATTCGATGAATCTACAAAATATTATGTGTGGATTGATGCTGATTTACGCACTTTAGGAGGTTACCTAAAGTTGTGTAGGAAAAAGTGAATTGAACCAGTTACTCTGACCGAGACAGAGATGTTACACAACAAGGCAAATCACTTCACAAGAGGAAGTAATCATGATTTAGTTCTTTTACTTTTTGGCATTGTTGTCAAAGGGGGAGAAGACTAAATGGTTGACTAAATGAAAGCCCTGAATGATGGAAATAACAGAAGACTAATGACAGGGGGAGAAGATTGCAAAAGAAATAGAGAAGACCAAATGCAAGTCAACAGCTCAGAAGCCTAATGAAAAGGAAGAAGACTTCAGAAGATTTTAACAGATCAAGGATAACATGAGAAGTCTTACAGCAATCTGAATCTGAATAAAATTGAATATCTTGTTGGTATTACCATTTAACTGTTGGTTTTGCCATCAATGCCAAAGGGAGAGATTGTTGGAATTACAGTAAGAAAGATTGTTTGCATTTCAATATCAGGAGATTGTTGATATTCAGTAAGGATATTGAGAAGGTTTATGAAGATTATTGATATAACTAAAGAAGGATGATAACTATCTTTATAACATTATTTTGTCATTGATGTCAAGAGATTGATTATCTGATTCAGTATGATGTTGCCATATCTTGAGAAGATTGATTAGAAGAGAATTAAGGTGTCGGTAAAAGACACAGAAAGAATGTGATGAATAAAGGGAGGAATAAGTTATTCAATGGGCAACTATTACTGAGTTAGACAATGATGAGATGATGATGTTTAGATTGTTTTGATATTCTACATATGTTGTTGATTGTAAGGTTTATACTATACTATGTCACCAAGCAAAGAACCTAGTCGGTAAACCCTAAGGAACCTAGTCGGTAAACCCTAAGGTTATCGATATCGGTTAATGAAGGCAGGATGTCTACCGAGTAAAGTTTAGTATTTATCGAGTTGCAACTGAGTTACGACAGTGCGCATGGGATGGATAAAAGCATTATTTAATGAAGGACAATGATTAGCTGGAAATGTATAAATGATTAGAATGCCGTGCATGAAGTTTGTTAAGGATCTATGGCAAAGGAAAATTGACAGGGAGATCTACAGCGCAGATTGAACCACATTAACCTTGTGCAAGTTCCAAGAAAGGACTGTAAGTCCCGAGGTAATGTAAAATGTTTTCAGATCGAAGGATACATTGAACCTGGTCAAGTTTGAATATCTGATGGTGAAGATTGATCATGGGAAATGTGATCAAGGAGATTGAGCGGTTAGCAATTATTTATAAATAAGAATTTGTTGATAAACAATGTATGCGGGCAAGTGTATGCACAGGGATGCTACATAGTGATTACCGAGCACAGAAGCTTGAAGACCTGTTTGAATAACAGAGTAGAAAGCCCAACAGAGGGACAAGATAAGTCCTATGACTAGATTGTTTTGAGCAAATAAGAATCTGCTTTAGCATTTTAGATGT
>NC_081409.1:37432905-37552905 GCF_030272615.1 Cryptomeria japonica | reverse complement strand
ATCTAACTCTGAACTGAATCACATCCGATGTGATGGTGTGTCCCAAACTACAGACTGAACTACCCAGGGGCAGACCATGACATTCCCATGTGATAAATCTTTCCACCGCCAAATCGGATATCAGTACCAGAGAAAATACACCACCCATCCCAACAATCAGAGTCGTACGACTCTTTAATCATCCGAGGCATATATCGGTGCCACCAATCAGCTCAAGTAGGCATGCAAATCCAAATAAAGTAGGCATACTACCCGATACCTTGTCGTGAAGATCTACGACAATCCTTCAAGCATTGTCTTGTAATATCCTTCGTAGTCGAGGCTCAACTGAAAGAGACATGATCATCATTCTGTCCAACCCCAAGATTCGCAAGGTAATCGGCCACTTGATTGCCTTCTCTATAAACATGCACAATCTCGTAGCACTCGATTGATTTAAGATGGTCGTTTATCAGTGGTAACCATTTACTAAGTTTCCAATTATGCAAACTTGACTTAGTAATCCCATTTATAATAATCTGTGAATCACCTTCTATTATGATTCGAGAGATTCCTTGTAGAATACAAAGGCATAATCCTGCCTCAAGTGCACGGATCTCAGCTTCATTGTTTGTGGCAACTCCAATGCCACCAAACAGACCATATAAGATATTACCCTATTCGTCTCGGATTATGGCTCCAATACCGGATTCCCCTAGATTCCCCTTACTGGCACCATCGAAATTGAGTTTTGTCCAATCCTTTGGAGGGGCCATCCATCTGATTAAGTTTCTATCAACATACTTCAAAGGGGGAACATAAATACCTGGCTCTTTAAGAGCCCACCATTTTTCCATTAAGGCATCCCAGTTATTGTATATTTTAGGACCACCTTTTAGTATCTTACCATTTATCACTTCCTCGATTGCAACTTTTATTTTGTCCACCAGCATTATATTTGACAGTGATGTTTCTTTGAAAATTCTTCTGTTCCTTTCCTTCCAGATGTGCCATACAATTATGGATGGACCAATCATCCATAGATCACTCCATTTTGACTTCTGTCTGATTGGCCAGGAAAGAAGGAAGTCAAAAAGTCTTTCGTTTTTAACGGTAGCTCAATTGATCTTTTCAAGGAACCAGTTCCAACAAAATTTTGCCACTGGACAACTGAATAGTAGATGATTGGCAGTTTCTTCATCTGCACAACACATAACACAGCGATTGGGACCCAAGATGCCAATAATTTTAAGTCTATCACCCATGAGGATTCTACTATGTAAAGCAATCCACAAAAAAACACCTACTTTTGGAAGTATTTTATGATTCCAACATAGTTTATGCGGTCAGGTATTATAAGAGCTCCTTTGTCTTTGAACTTCATACCCAAGTTTGGAGATGTACACCCTCGATTTCAATGCACACCACAAGATGTTGTCATCTTCACAAGGGGTCGGTATTTTCCTGTCTTTTATTGCTTTCCAAAGTTTTTCACATAATGAAGGATTGCCAATATTGTTTTTCTTCCATATTCTCAGACCATTCATGTCCACGTGGTTTTCCATGTAATTGCATACATGTTGCTCTATGTAGTTTTTAACCATATCTATCCACCCCTTATCTTCAAATGATTCAAAGAGAGATGGAAACCCGTCCCATGAGTCTCTCCAAAATAACATTGTTCTACCATTACCAATCTGCCATGAGATATGCTCTATGATAATGTGTTTGCAATCCCATAAGAAATTCCACGTAGCCAAGCCCCTTTCAGTATTGGCCACTGTGAGAATTCGATTAGGGTCCTTCGAGTCTAGATATTTCTTTTGGAACAGCCTGCACCACATTTTTTGAGGCTCTTTGCACATCTTCCAAGAGAGCTTAGCACCAAGGGCAGAGTTTTGTAGTTCCATTTTCCTTAGGCCAGCTCCCTCATTTTCCTTAATTAGGCATAGTGTATCCCAATTGATAAGCGAAATTTTCCTGTTATCTTTAGCTCCATCCCACACAAATTTCTTTAGTAAATTATTCAGACTTTTTCCAGCAACGAATGACATTTTGAAACAGGACATATTGTATATTGGGATGGCCGATAAAAATGATTTGATCATGGTAAGTCTACCTGCTTGGATCAGCCTTCTATTTTTCCAATTTTCCGATTTAGATTGGCATGATTTAATAACATTTTCCCAGATTTGAGATTGTCTGCATCCTTTGTTAATATGAACCCCTAAGTATTTGATTGGAAGCTCAGCAACTTTTATATCCATGTGTTGTGCAATTCTGCCCTGGACCTTCCTATTGGTGTTAAAGAAGAACAACTAAGATTTTTCTTTATTCATAACTTGACCCGAAGCCATTGTGTACTCCTCAAGTGTGCACTTAATGCCTATAGCTTCCCAGGTGGAAGCTTCACCAAATATGATGGTATCATCAGCAAATTGGGAATGTGTAATTGCCTCGAATTGCTCATGAACTTTGATTCCTTTCCAAATGCCTTCATTATGCCTCTTTTTTATTAGCCTCCCTAAGACTTCTACCATGAGAACAAATAATGAAGGAGATAAAGGATCCCCTTGTCGCAGACCATTTGTGGCTCCAAAAAACCCACTCAAATTACAATTGACAAGAATTGAAAATTTAACTATGCTAATGCAAAATTTTATGCATTCAATCCATTTCACTGGGAAACCAAATCTGG
Organism: Cryptomeria japonica; assembly: GCF_030272615.1. Taxonomy (NCBI): domain Eukaryota; kingdom Viridiplantae; phylum Streptophyta; class Pinopsida; order Cupressales; family Cupressaceae; genus Cryptomeria; species Cryptomeria japonica. The sequence goes on along the minus strand of NC_081409.1, from coordinate 37,550,228 downwards.
CAAGGACATGCAAAAGAAAATTCCAAATCACCTTATCATAGGCTTTGGCAACATCAAGTTTAATAATCATACCTTTTAGTTTTTCTTTATGGAGTGAGTGTATGACTTCCGATACCAGGATGATGCTATCCGCAATTTCCCTACTTAGAGTAAATCCATTATGATTTTCAGATACTAGCTTTGGTAGTAACACCTTCAATCTTTCAGCCATTGCCTTGGATATTATTTTGTAGATGGTGTTGCATAATGATATTGGGTGATAATCAAACATGTAGTCACAATCCTGTTTCTTAGGAATGAGACAAATAATGGTGTGGTTGATCTCTTTCACAAACCTATGCTTTTTCTAGAATTCTTCAACCACATTCCAAATATCCTTGCCCATGAAATCCCAACATTTTTGAAAAAGCTCTGCCGTAATGCCATCAGGTCTAGGCGCCTTATGAGGATGAAGTGAGAATGTGGTCTTTTTAATTTCCTCCAACGAATAAGGAGCAAGTAGCATATCACAATCAGAGCAGGTAATCAAGGGGTTAATGACTTCCTCAACAATTGGTATTGCGCCTGTATTTTATTCCTCAATGTTGCACAATATTTCCACAAAGTAATTGAGAGAAATTCGCTCCATATCTATAGCCGAAGTTTTCAAAATCCCATTCTCATCCTTAATTGAGCATATCTTATTATTGATTCTTCTAGCTTTAGAAGAAGGATGAAAAAATTTGGTATTGAGATCCCCCTCGACAATCCAAAGTTCCCTAGATTTATCTTTCCAATATAGTTCCTCCCTCTTCAAAATTTCCAAATACTGTGTTTTAAGTGTTTTCTCTAATTCAAACTCCACATTGGTCATGCCAAATCACATTACCCGATTACCAACCTCTTCTAGCTTTTCCTCGAATCTACATCTCAACAAAAACATTTTTGAATGAGATCTTGTTCCAATCCTTAATTTTGTTTTTCAGGAATTGAATTATTTTGACAAATTTAAAGCTAGGGGAGCCAGAGTATATGTTGCCTTCCTGCCACCAATTTTTTCAGATTGTCAAGGAATTTCTCATCCCTCCACCACATGCTTAAGAATTTGAAGTAGTTCTTATGACTGTGAATATCCTGAGCAATGGATAAAGACAGTGGTAGATGATCCGAACCAATTTGAGGCACAATTTCAGTTTCTAGAGAGTAGTTGCCATTTATCCACCATTCCCCCACCAAGAAACGGTCCAGTTTTTCTGATATATTGGCAAAGTTTAATCTTCTATTAGTCCAAGTGAATCTTCCATTCTTTGGTATGATATCGACCAGTTTGCAGTTAGATACAAATTCTCTAAAATCATCCATCACTTTTGAAGGCTTCCGGAGACCACCCACCTTATCATCAATGTCCAAAAGAGCATTGAAGTCACTAGCAACAATGACCTTACCACTATCCAACTAACTAGCTTGATTGGAGACCTCATTCCAAACTCTTAGTTTTCCCTCAGTCTTAATGGGTCCATATATGTTAAATAACGGATAGGAGATATTGGATTTCTTGCAGACAATGATGCACGCCATCTAGTGATCAAATGAGGCAATGGGATGCACATCAATTTTGGAGGGGTTCCACATGACTCCCAAGTCCCCAGTCGAGCCTCTAGCATCTTAAAAAATTCCTTCCCACTTATAATAATATTTGATGAACTCCACCGCCTTTTCCTTACTTAGCTTTGTTTCCTGTAGAATATAAAGTTTTGAATCAAGCTTGGGCAAAGTTCTTTTGACTAGGCATTTTTTGTTAGGGGCCGAAAGGCCCCTGACATTCCATGAAGTGAGCCTCATCTTCCCCCAAGGGAGGACTTACCTACCTTGACAGGATTCAAGAATTTCATCATACTTACTGTAGACGTATAAAAATGACCATATTCCTAAATGAATATTTTATGTTCATTTCTCTATTTGATTAAATCCAATTTAATTAAATTATCCACATTCTTCTATTTTATTAAGTAAATTACTCAATTTATTTAAATAAAATTCACTATACCCATTTAATGAATAAATCATTTTATTCAATTAAATCCCCCCTATCCACTTTTAATTAAATTCAAATTTAATTAAATAGTTATCCTAAAATTGAATAAATCTAATTTATTCAATTTCCCCAAATTGCAACCAAATTGAATTAAATTACTTTATTTCAATTAAATCCTATTATCCCTCCATCCACTTGCAAAATCCTAAACCCCTTTCTAATCCCTTCTAGAATTTTCTAATTGCTTCTAATTAACCTAACCCCTCCTCTAAACTTTGTCACATCCCTAAACAAGGGGAGGTCACTTCTCAAACCCTCAAAGTCTTTGATAACCATCAAAGGCTTTCAACCTTCAACCACTTAATTCCTCAAAGTCTTTGATAACCATTAAAGGCTTCCAACCTTCAACCACTTAATCCCCTAAAGTCTCCAATAACCATTAATGGTTAACTCAAACCCTCCTACATGGTTAAAGAATTTGTTTTGACTCAACCTTTATCCAACCCAAAGGTCTCATCAGGCCTTTAATGCTTTGACCATGATTATCTCTTAATCATTTGCACAAAGGTTTATCCTTGGATTAACTCTTAATCCAGTGGGTAATCCTAATTTAAGCTTGACCCTTACCCTCTAGATAACCATGAGGTCTTCTCAGGCATTTAATGTCTCCAACCCCTTCTCTCAACCCAACCCTATGTTGACACTTGTCACCATTTCATTGGTGCCGATTACAAACATGGATCCCCAACTTTCAAACTCAACCCTTGATTAAACCATTCAATCTTGACCATCCATTGCCCCATTCTTGCTATAAATAGAGCTCTCATTCCTCTATTTTTAGACAATCCTTCAAATGTGTAGTATCATACTTATGCTCAAATACATTCAAGCTTTCATATCATTTTTATGCTCATCATTTTAGCCTCTTTTAAATCAGGAATTAGTCTAAATATGCATGTTTAGAATACTTTCTTTATCATTTAGCTCAATCATAGAATAAATATATCATGTTAAGATAGTATTCATACTAATCTTGTCATCTTATAATCTAGTTTATTGCATTTCTAGAATCATATATAGCTTAGGATGCATCTCATATTAAAACCAACAAAAGCATCCCTCGTTCTTGCATTTGCCATCCCTAAACCATTTTGCTCAGTGATCTGAGAGCAAAAACATTGGTTTGAGGGACCGTGTAAGATAGAGAACCATGGGACCAACCTTGGGAAGCTGAGTGATACTTCATTACTCCATAGCTTGCACCAAGAAGTCCTGTGTGTGTGTGAGCAAGGCTCCATAGAGCTCCGTTTTTCACATATTGAGTTCTATCGACCCACTTTTCCCGCATACATTTCTGGCGCCCACCGTGGGGCCCGACCCCAAATATCAAATCGGTTTTTGAAACTAATCACTTTTGCAGGTCCGCGGGAAACAGAAATCAGTGTGTGAGAAACATTCCCTAGCGCATCTGGTTAACAGTCTAGCGCATTCCGTTTACTGTTTAGCGCGTGGGGTCTATACTCTAGCGCATGAAGACATTTCCTCAGCGCGTGACTCCCTCTAATATTTTCCTGTAGGTCTTAGCACGGAAGAAAACCAGAGCAGCGCCTTCGGCGCACAGAGTAGCGCATCCAGTAAACAACATAGCGCATCTGGTCAACTATTTAGCGCGTGCCGTGAATGAATTAGCGTGTCAAATCACTAATTTTCGGAAGAGAACCAGAGTAGCGCCTTCGGCGCACAGCATAGCGCATCTAGCAAATAGTGTAGCGCGTTGATCCTTAATTTTAGCGCATCAAGAATATATTGTAGTGCATACAGTCTATTATATAGTGCATCAAAGAGAAAAAAAAAAAAAAACTGTAACCGAAAATGAAAGTTTAGACTTGTGGAAGTCCACCAAATCATTTAACATTTTTTTTCTCTGTTTTGCTTGCAGGATGCTAACCAAATTTGTTGCAGAAGGGAGCGTAATCTTAGAATTTTTAAATGGTTTAGATTTTCTCTAACTTAGTTAAAGTTAGTTTAAAATTTTAAAACATTTTTTTTAATTCTTAAAATTGAACTCACTTACTTCTTTGGGGCTATAAAAAGAACTACTATCGGAAACCTTCTTGCTTTTATAAGAGAAAACAATTTCATTTTGGGAAGCTATAAAAAGAACCAACAAATCTTTACTTTGGCAAAGGGATTTAAAAAGAACTTCACCATCCTTTGGTGCATAAAAGGATTCACTTCAAAATTTTGCAAAGTCAAAGAATCACACATGTCCAGAGTCATTTATAACTAAAGAGGGAAGATCTTCCCCTTTTGATCGATTTCTTTTGTTGACAAAACATCGAATTTACTTTGTTGACAAATTCTTTTTCATAGATCAGAAAATCATTGCCTTGAAAGGATAAAATAAACACCATGTTTTTGTGGAGCAACATCTCCACATAGATTTTTAGCAAATCACTGAATTGAAAGGCTAAAAAGAACCAACTTGATTACTTTATCTCGAAAGTGGAAGGAATATGCTCTCCCCTTAACTGAGTGATAAAAAATCCAGACCACTCTTATAGCTTTCTTTACTTCAAGCAATAAAACCTTTAGCAGGCTTGCCTTCCCGAAAAGTTGGAATCAACTCCTAAAGCCATTTATGACCAGTGTGAAGGGAACGACCTAAGTGGGGAATGACTTTGATGCCAAGAATTCCAACCCACTATAATCAAATGTGGAAAGTGACAAAAGTCCTTTTCAACGGTTGCACGCAGCGATTAGCCTTCCCCCAGTATCCTTGAGATACGTAAAGCCTTTGTTCTAAAGGTTGGGAAGCCTCCTGAGGGAGTTTATCACTGACGGCCGAATGGAAAGCCTGATTACGAACCATAGAAATAGAAACTTTGAACCGAGTCAGTAACCAGACATTTATAACATCATAGTGCAAGGGTGGGGAAGAATCCGCCCCAAGATTATTCACCATATATCTCCCAAGATAACTACTCAACTGTAAAGCGATTCACTTTGAGTTAATTTCTGGCAAAAGACAAAAAAACGGGCGCCTTCTAGGGGGTGACACGGCTGTTTGAGTTGATGGAGTATCGAGACTAGTGGGCTATGATGTTATTTATGACCCTTGACTAAAGAGTCTTTCTAAAGTGTATTATTCGTATCCAAACTTGTTAAAACATTGGGGATTTGAACACATCCTCGTAGAACATACACTTTTTGTTAGATTAGGCAAAATGGTTGTACTTTTTATGCCATGTTTGCATTTATTGCTTCAGAAAATCATCCATCAAACTTGAAAAATCTACAGCAAAAAAATTCAAAATTCACAAAAATCAAACCAAAGAAAAAAATCAGGGCAGTTTAGCGCATAAGAGCAACTTCTTAACGCGTGGGGTACTTTTGTTAGCGCATCCAAACCTCAAGTTAGCGCGTCGGTTCCAAACAATAGCGTTTTATCCCAAGACAAATCAGTATTGAAACATTTTAGCGTATCAGAAAAACAGTCTAGCGCGTGGAAACCAAAAATTAGCGCATAAAGTCCAAAAGATAGCACGTGACAGACCCAAGATAGCGCATAGCTTTTTCAATAGCTAGGAACACAATTTTAATAGTCCAAAAACTTTAGCACGTGTCTGGGGGTAGCCTAGCGCGTGTGGTTATTATTTTAGCGCATAGAAGAATTTTAGTAGCACATGTAGACTCTGTTCTAGCGCGTGATCCAAAACAGAAAAACAGAGAGCAAAACCGGGAAAATTTTTGGAAATTTCAAAAACATTTTTAAAAGCCTTTTTCCATCAACACCATTTTTCATCAAAACAGAGTGACAAACAAACCACTAAAACTATTTCTTGAGCTAAATTTGTGTCAAAACGAACGTTGTCAGAATCCTAAACGAATCGCGCGATAGAGGATGCCTCTCCTATCATAATCCGGAAACTTCATCATCAAGTAACAACAGAATCCTTTACCATCTTACGGATTTTATCTTAAAAAAAACACTTGTTTAAAACTTTCAAATTGTCAAATCAAGTTTCCATATCGGGAGGCTTCTATCCATATCATTTGACATGCTTTGTCGTGAAGGGGCATCTAAACCTTCACTTTGATAGAGTAAGATTTGAACTTTTCAAAAACAAGAATCAACTGAATCCAAACCAATCAAAGGAAACCATTGATCACTCATGCATGACTAATCCCCTTATTCTGAGAAGAAAGAACCTCTATCGTAACATCACGTTGAAGAAACAACAACGTAGTTTTTCCAAATTCATCAAGAGAAATAAGTTTTTATACATCAATCGTCAACTCTTCAAATCCCATCGGGTATTCCTTCATCACGTCAAACATTATATCCAAAACAAATCTAGCGAATTTGACAAAGAACCTTTGAAAATAAGAGCATATTGTCAAAAGTCTGCTTTTAATCAAACCATAAACCGCAGCGGAAGAATCAATCCAACATTCTTGCCCGACGAGTGTATCACTTATAACGCATCTCGACCAGAACCACCCACCCTCGAGCAACATATCAACGAGGCTTTTGTCCCTTTCATCACTGAGAGTTTCTACTAAAATGCCTGTTACTCGCTCTCAAAGAGACAAACAAAGCGAGGCACATGCTAAGTCTAGTATGAATCGAAGATTATCAAATCCTTTTGAGGTTCCACCCTTAGAAGAACCTGAAATTACTGAAGCACTTCTTCGGGAATGTCAGGAAAACCCTTCATTCCAAAAGCTTGTAGAAAAACTCATGGAAAATGACAAAGAAAAATATCTGCTCATGCTTACAAGCAAAGGCGTTAAACTTCCCGAAGATTTAGACCCAAACATCTTTAAAACTGGGTCTCGACAATATGCATATCAAGAACAACAAAGAGAAGAAGAGACCCGTAACTTTGAACAGCATATACCTGAGCAACACATTCCAGAAATGCATATACTTGAGCTAGAAACACCAGAGAAAAATATACCATTTACCACACCTTTTCAGCTAAGAACCAATACAAGAGAAGAACTTTTCCCTCGACAAGAACATATACTTTTGGCAGCCCTTACTCAACAAATGCAAATGTTGCAATGACAAATACAGGATATGCAACAAGGGACAACAGTGCGGTACTCTTTAAACGAAATCTGTCCTTATCCATTTGATAGAAGATTGAACATGGCGCCTTTTCCTCCAAACTCAGACGTTCCCAAATTTGATAAATATGATGGCAAAAGTGATCCCCGAGATCATGTTCGAGAATTTTGCACACTGAGCCTTGAATTTGCTCATGATGACACCTATTTGATGAGGTTATTCCCCAGAAGCTTGGGAGGGCAAACCATGGAATGGTTATCCAAAATTTCACCGCCTGTTAGATCATTTGATGAATTGGTTAACAAATTCATAACCCACTATTCCTACAACATCCAACATGCCATAACTATGCTAGATGTCTGAAATACCAAACAAAAGAATAATGAAACATTCATGGTATTTCTTCAACGCTGACGACGCATGGTCTCCAAATATCCTCGAGATATTCCCGAGAAGGAAAAAATGGAAATCTTCATCGATAACTTGAATAGTGAAATGAGTTACAGACTAAAACTTCAATGCATACCATCTTTCGCTAAATTAATTGAAAATGGCATTCAAGTAGAGGAAGCCTGTGTCAAAAAGGGAACACTCAAATTTTACAAAGAGGGAACAAACTCATCAAACTACAATAACCAGAACAACACCAACCTTGACAAATCTCGATTTTGGACTCGAAACAAAAACGAAGGCAACAATGAAACACATGATCCCAAATCTAAACAACCAGTGCTTGCATTGTCTGGAAATCCTCAAAACACGAAAAATCCTAAAAATGCTAATACAAATGCTAACACATATGCGCAAAACACCGATCAAGGACAACTCAACACAAACAACACCAACGATACTCAAAGCAAAAACATGAATCCAGGACCTAACAATAATTCACGCAACAACATGAACAATTTCCAAAAGCGTATCTTCACACCACTGGGACAATCATTATAATCTGCATTCAGAGAACTTTTGGCAAACAAGATTCTTTATTTGCCTCCAATCAACAACTATGAACCCCCAATCAAACCACCTTGGTGGAATGATTCACACTATTGTGATTTCCATCGCAACAAGGGTCATAGAACAAACGAGTGCATGAGATTGAAACACATACTACAGGACATGATTGATCAAGGTGACTTAACGGTGGACGGTCTCAAAACAAATGGTGATCACGGAGCCTTCAAAAATCATCTCCCAAATTACAACAAAGATGGAGCATCAACTTCAGATGATACACGCGGAGCTCATATTAATCACATCTACAACAACACCATCAACCACATATCAACTGAAGATCATCAAGTCAATGTCATCACCATTCGAGATCGGCATGATCATGAATCTGTCAATGTAACAACCCGAACTCACAAATATGTCTTGAAGGGACATACTGCACCTACAACTACCACACCAAAAATCCAATATGACTTGGTTAGCCAACTACGCAAGAATCTAGCTCAGATATCTATCCTGGAATTATTGAAACTATCACCAAAGCACAAAGACATATTGGAGCAAGCGCTATTGGAAACAAATGTACCTCAAAATCTCGATACAGACAGATTTCAAGCCATGGTCGCCCATATGACAGGACCTCATAACCTCACCTTCTTAGAGCATGACAATACTTCCTTGAGTCATCCGCATAATACTCCTCTCCATATTGAAGTCATTGTTTGCAAACACTGAGTAAAAAGAGTCTTAATAGATGGAGGAGCCGGACTTAATATATGTACTTTAAAGCTTATCCGTGCATTAGGCTTCTCAGAAGAATCTATTGATCCTTGCAAGAAGATTACCATCAAAGCATATGATGATGAGGAAAGGTCCTCTAAAGGAACAATGATATTACCTATTCAAGTAGGACCAGTACAAAAGGATACTATATGTCAAGTCTTAGACATAGATCTAACCTACAATATCTTGTTAGGACGACCCTGGATACATGAAATGCAAGCAGTACCTTCTACGTATCACCAGTGTGTCAAGTTTCCTTATGATGGACAAGAAATCTCCATATCAGCTGATCATAATCCATTTCAACATTGCAACGCAATGGGGGCAGCCCAAGACAGTTTGGTTCCTCATAATAGGGAAAAGCAATGATCCTTGACATCAGATCTACAAACAGCAAAGCCCAACTCCTTATTGGGAGACTTCAAGCAGAAGATGCAAATCAAAGACCAGGGCATGGGAGAATACTCTTTGGAGCCTTTATGTTTGGCCAAATTGCCAACATCACCTAGATCGCATGGTTTGCCTACTACATCAACACATCTGGCCACTCAGCCCATCACTAAATTTGATGGTACCTTCATCCAATTGGGTACTCTTGCACATGAATCAGAAGACAAGGACATTCTTAGCTGGTTATACAAAGATGAGGAAGAAGATCATAGAGCAACCGCTCTGGACATTGTTCTACCAACACACCTATATGGAAAATGCTACTTAATCATGAAGCAAATGGGATATGGTGGTAAAGGACCTATTGGGAAACGCAAAGGAGTCACTGAACCTATAGATCTTCCTTCACAACCTAGTAGAAACAAAGCAGGATTGGGTTCTAAACTCATGTTCCTATTGAAACGGCTGCCACACACAACTATAAAACCTCAATGGAAGGTGAAGAATAAGTACAAAGAAGAATCCTGGCAGGAAGCACTCTTTGAATCAGCAGAAACAATCCGCAAGGCACGGGAACGTCAAGATCAGAAGTTGCATCAGGGAAAGCTTCTAAGTCATAAGAAAGCCCTATCTGCAACAGTAGCTCATATTCAAACACCAATGTCTCAAGAACAAATCATGTCATCTCCAGATACCATTATTCCTCCCCGAGGAAGCATAGTCTATGAACAAATCCAGAAAGTAGAAGACGGATCTGATATAGAATCAACAAAAACCATCAAAATGGTATCCATCATCAAAGATTTGTTTTCACCATACAACATACCTGTTTGCAGCACAGATAGAATCTGGGATGATGCCTATGAGACAGATTCCAAAGAATATGAATGGGGTACCTGCTCCAATGCTACTACAAATATCTTGGATGATACTGATTCTATATCCCTTTCTCAAGAAGAACATAACGCAGAAGATAGACCTCTTGAATTTGGACCACAGAATATCTATGACGCCAAGGAAAGCGAACAGGAACATTATGCACAAGTCTATGTGGAAGATAATAGCATCGAAGACCTTGACGAAATCCTGGACTTCTTTAAAACCAAGACCCATCACGATGAAAACTCTGTCCTAACACTCACAGTAGCCGAACTTAATCCACCCAACGATTCCTTACCGCTTGTCTTTCCTGACCTCATCGACTGGGATGAACCTGAAACACATGATATACCAATTTTCCCAGATGATGAATCTATTATCCATTACCTATGTATCGTAAATCCAGAAACAGGCTCTACCAGTGAACAAAATAACGATGTCTATCAATCAGGGAGTGCCAAGTCTCTCAGTCGCAAAAATGAACCAAATAAAGGATTTGATGCTGAAAACCAGTCAATGGCAGCTCTAGATCACAAAAAAGTAAAAATAAAGGACGCATCTGAGGGTGAAAACCTTTTTAAGGCACCTAATGATGGGAGACTTGACACTCTTCCTGAACACTTTCATGAGCGATCACCCATATTGATTGAACCCACTCAATCAATCAACATCGATACCACAGAAGCAGCCATAAACATACACCTTGCAGAATCTCTAACAGAGGAAGAAAGATCAGCATTCATCATCTTCTTTAAAGAAAAGCAAATTAACTTTGCTTGGTCATATGTTGATATGCCCAGAGTAGATCCACACTTAATCATGCATCACTTGTCCATTTCTACAGGAGTTAAGCCAGTCAAGCAAAAGCTACGAAAGATGAATCCACAGGTGGCACTCATGGTCAAAACTGAACTGAAGAAACTATTAGACGTTGGATTCATCCGACCCATTGACTTTGCGGAATGGATTTCCAACATCGTTCCAGTATCAAAACCAGCTGGTAGTATCAGAATTTGCACTGACTTCAGAGACGTCAACAAAGCTTGTCCAAAGGACAACTTTCCTCTACCCAATATCGACATAATTGTAGATCTTACAGCAGGTCATGCAATGCTCTCACTAATGGACGATTTCTCAGGCTATAATCAAATCAAAATAGCTCCTGAAGATCAAGATGAAACAACGTTCACCTGTCCTTGGGGAACATACTATTGGAATGTTATGCCTTTTGGCTTAAAGAATGCAGGGGCCACTTATCAAAGAGCAATGACCACAATATTCCATGACATGATGCATACATTTATGGAAGACTATGTGGATGATTTACTAGTTAAATCCTTCACTAGAGCTGAACATCTTGGCATCCTAACAAAGATTTTTGATCGATTGGCGAAATTCCAGGTCAGGCTCAACCCTAAGAAATGTGTCTTCGGGGTTACATCAGGCAAGTTACTAGGCTACATTGTCTCAGCTAAAGGTATTGAAGTAGATCCAGGAAAGGTACAAGCCATTATGGACATGCCACCACCAAAGAATATTAGTCAACTCAGATCTCTACAAGGACGACTTCAATCCATCAAGCGATTCATCACTCAACTAGCAGATAAAAGTCTACCATTTAACCATTTACTACACAAAAATGTACCATTCAAATGGGAGAACAAGTGTGCAGAATCTTTTTACCAAATCAAACACTACCTAATGAATCCACCAGTTCTGGTCCCACCAGTCGCAGGAAAGCCTCTTATCTTATATATCTCAACAACAGATATATCACTGGGGGCACTATTAGCACAAGAAGATCAACAAGGAAAGGAACACACCATATATTATATCAGTAGGACATTGAATGGCTATGAACTCAACTATACATTCATTGAAAAGGCTTGCCTAACAGTGGTCTTCACATCTCAGAAGTTCTGACATTATATGCTAGCACATACCATCAAGCTAGTAGCAAAAATTGATCCTCTCAAATATCTACTCAACAAGGCCGCTCTTACAGGCCGATTGGCTAAATGGGTCATGATTCTTAGTGAATTTGACATCCAATACATAGAAAGACGAGCCATAAAGGGACAAACAATTGCAGATCAGTTGGCTGAAGCACCACTCCCAGGCAAACACACCATGGAGATCGAATTTCCGGATAGGGACATTCTTGCTCTTTCTATTAAACAATGGACCCTATACTTTGACGGATCCTATACACAACATGGTTCCGGTGCTGGCATTCTGTTCATCACTCCTGAAGGACACACTATACCAAGATCATATAGGCTTATGTTTCCATGCACAAATAATGTGGCTGAATATTATGCACTGGTCATAGGCATCAAAATGGCCGTAGAATGGAAAGTCACAGAGTTAAAAGTCTATGGAGACTCACAACTAGTCGTCCATCAAATCAACAACGACTATCAGACAAAGGATGACAAGTTACTACCCTACAAATGAATGGTGGATGACTTCAAACAGTATTTTGTGCACATCACCTTCGAGCAAATACCCAGATTGAACAACAAAGCAGCCGATGCAATGGCTACTATCGCTTCACTACTACAAATTCTCGAGCAATAGAGTCGTTACGAGTTCCTGGTAGAGCAACTGTTCTCCCCCGCCTATGACCACTCTGAATCCCAGGTTATCTATGCCTTGACTGGTTCAGATTCTCTATTATATGGACCAATATACGACTACCTCAAGCATAATATCTTACCAATTGACCAATCCCGTAACCAAAAACGTAACTTTATCTGACAAGCCGCCCGTTACACCCTTACCGCTAATACTTTGTATCGTCGAGGTCTCGATGGTACTCTTCTTTGTTGCCTTGATCATAATGATTCCGATTCTACTTTACACGAGCTTCATGAAGGTATTTGTGGCACACATTCAAGTGGCACTACTCTTGCTAAAAAGCTTCTACGAATGGGATACTACTGGCCTACAATGGAGAAAGACTCCTATCACTTCGCTAAGAAATGTCCTAAATGCCAGATCCATGGTAATCTAATACATGCACCAGCACAGGAACTCCATCCATTTACAACATCCTGGCCCTTTTGTCAGTGGGGACTAGACTTAGTAGGCAAAATTCATCCTTCATCTTCAAACGGACACAAGTTCATTATAACAGCAACATAATACTTTACCAAATGGATAGAAGCAGTTCCCATGACCACAGTGACCGGGAAACAAATTGCCTCTTTTATCCTCAATTATCTGATCTACAGATATGGTATTCCAAGTTCAATCATCACAGATAATGGACGGCCCTTCAAGAATCAAGATGTCCAAGAACTATGTGAAAAATTCAAAATCCAACATAGGTTCTCTACACCATACTACCCGCAGGGAAATGGTCAAGCGGAAGCATCTAACAAGACAATACTGAAAATCCTCAAGAAAACAGTGAATGATGCAGGCAAAGATTGGCACGTACAACTCAATCCAGCACTTTGGGCATACAGAACCAGCATCCGCACACCTACAGGAGCAACACCATACTCATTGGTATATGGATCAGGTGCCTATCAGCTAACAAATTCTGAAGGAGATGTGCTCGACGAACCAACTAACAGTATCCATCTAAAGAGGTACTACACTTAAGTAGCCTAGTGCACAGAAAAAGCCAAAATTAAAAAAAAAAAAATCCAAAAAAAGCAAAAACATAAAGTACAATAAAAACAAATTGTGAAAACCTGGTAAACAGGTGCTCTTGTGAAAGAATGGCTCCTCCATCTATATCAATACCATTTTATCCATACAAACACTATCGGCCATCGCCCAACACTTAGCAAATATCCATTCAGGACATACTTAGCGTAGTCACTATCCTGATTTGTCTATATATATCCTCTTACTACTAATCCACCATGGCTTAGAAATCACTGTACATATTCACATCAAGAGGCACACTCAGCTAGGGGCATTCCAATCGTCTAAAAATTGGTAAACATTCAAGACATCAAGGCTATTTGCAAAACTCAACAACATGACATCCAACAACCAAAACTACACTTCATCGCAAAAACAAAACAAAACATTTCACAGGAATACCAAGGATGGATGATTTTCTGAAGTATTAAATGTTGCATTATCGCATAAAAATCTTGACTATTTTTGCATTTTGAACTTTTTAAATTATTGGATTCTTTTCCTTTTTCTCACTAAAATGCTTCAAAGCTAGAGATCAAGGGGAACTTCCAATATTTTCTTAGTCTTCTGTCTGGGAGGCGATCACTTGTACTGTGTGAATACATGCCTCGAGACGTGATACGTCGAATATCACTAAAGGCCTGATTCCACTTCACGCATACAAATGATCTAATCTTGTCTATTTACGCAATACGCACTCAGGTCATCTTGGTTCAATTATGCCTTGACGCTTGTGCTATCTTGCAAAATCAAACATCATGTAAATTTTTCTTAGGTCATTATGGTTCAATTATACCATTATGCTTGTATAAATTTTCAACATATCCTAAACAAATCAATGCTCAATGATGAAGCCTACAAAGAAAGCAAATAACATATGGTTATATTGGGATGGCAAATGCAAAATGAGGATGTTCCAAAAATAATTAGTTTGCATATCATTTTACAATTAGTTGCATATCATTTAACATGTTTGCATATCATATTTACGATTAGTTGCATATCATTTAACATGTTTGCTTATCATTTAACCATAGTTGCATATCAAATCATACATCTCATTTTCAAGATACATCTCACAACATATAAAAGCATACATCCTGCATCATACATTATATCATCTATTTAAAAGCATTGCATCACATAAACTAAATAACCCAAATAAATGCATCCACATAAACACATCACATGATCAAAGCAAATGGTGCCGTATATATATATATATATATATATATATATATATATCTCAAAAATGATCCAAATGTACAAAATGTGTCAAAACTATGTCCAGTACAAAGAATAACAATGATCCAAAACTACAACAGAGACCATGTCTCTCAAGTATGACTATCCCCTGACAGAGATGGTCTAGCTCCAGATACGCCCGCCCCTGGATCCCCAGGAGGGTCCTGTCTCGGTGGCCCCGTAACACCTCGGCTCTCAGACCGTGACCCAGTAGCTCGAGATCGACTAGATTTCGACTGTGCAAAGCTCTGTACTCGTCGATCCCTGGGTACCACAACCTCATAGTGCCGCCGATAGTACTCTGCCTCCTGAGCTCTCAGCGCCAGCTCTCTCAGGGTGTCTCTCATCGGACCACCCGCCGCTGCTCTCTGCATACTCGACACCACCTCCTCCGCTCTATCTTGATATCTCGCTCAGTGGTCAACTGAGAAATCTATCGCTGATAGGTCAAAATCTGTGCCTACAGCTGCTGAACAGTAATCTATAGGGTCCGCATCTGAGCATCCTCCATATGACCTGGGACCCGAACCCGTAGCGGTACCTGTGCAGGGGGAACCCCTCTCACTCGACCTGTCCTCGATGCTGGCGGTGGGAGTACATCCATCCTCCTCCTCTGTGCTGGTTGCCTAACCTCCTCCGTACCACCTACTGCAGCTAACACCTCCCCCACTCTCCCCTCTCCCCTGTCTATCACCGCCTGTCTCACCGCTCTATCCACACCTCTATCCCCACCTCTATCCCCTCTCCTTCCTCTATCTCCTCTCCTCCCTCTGGCTCCTCTCCCTCTGGCTCCTCCTCCATCATCCCCATCATCTCCGTCGTCTCCCCCATCTCCCTCCTCCCCATCATAATCAAAAGCTGGCCTCATCTCATCAGGATCAGATATCTTGGCCACCGCCCGCGCAGCAAACAATCGGGCAAACTCATCCGTCATGCCCGCATCCTGAATCTCAGGGGCATAATCCCATATCTGCCCAGCCAACCCCACAAACTCCTCTACCGCCACTGCATTATCAATGGTCGACCCCCAATTAGCCACATCCTGCCTCCGCCGTGCATATAGGCACGCTCCCTGCGGAATACCTTGCTGGCGCTCGAACTGCCTCAAAACTCGGGTCACCACAAACCTCTCAATCACAAACGGGGTCCTCCCGATCAGATGTCTGGTCATGAAAATAAAGGGCATCTCCAGCCCATCCTCAGCCCACACCTCACGTCATGTATACGGTCGCCATGTGACCGTATCAATGTCATCAAGTACCCTCCTCCAATGCTCTAGTTTGCCCAGCTTGTGTTGGACAACTAGACCCCTGTATCCGTACGCATATGTGCATCCCATGGGCCTGTCCCTGTCTGCTAGTGGCCTCGCCGCTGGAATATGCTCCCAGCACCATACATGTAATAAAGTCACGCCAAATGACAAACTGCCATAACTGAGGTATACTACCTCATGCAGGCCCCTGTATAAATGGGCCAACATAGCTGACCCCCATGAAAACCTCCAGCCCTGAGTGACCATCTCCTCCAAAACCAGCCCCCATCCCACCGAGAATCCCTTTGACCTGCGATCAGGACAAAGGAATCCACCAATGAACCTTGCTAGTACGGATGGCAGCGGTGCATAATCTAGGTCCAAAAACTCTAGCCATGGGATCTCATAGCCGTAGACTGTATCATCCTGGAATATGCGGCACAGTGCCTCTGTACCACCCTCCTCTGACTGCTCGTAGGGTAGTAGTGCACCTACTATAGGAATGCGCAGGATCCTGTAACAGTCCTCTGGTGTGACTGTCATCTCTCCCGTGGCAAAATGGAAGGTGTTGGTGTCGCTATGCCACCTCTCTGCCAAAGCTGTCAGTAGCCCCCGGTTCACAGTGAACCGAGGCATATCTAAGAGAGAGGTCAACCCACATCTCTCAATAATATCAAGATCAGCCTGCGACAACCGTGGTATCAATGTCCACGGTCTCGAAAATCTCTCCCGTGACTGGACCACACCCAATCGCTCCTGTCAAATAAGCAAAACAAATCTAATATCAGTTTCCACATCAAAACAAAGATATCAAAATCAAACTCACATCAACAACATGAAACAATTTACTCATCTACATCAAGTTCAAAATCCTATCATTTCATATCAACTTGTAAAACAACTCAAGTTCTCAAAAACCATATCAAAACTTGTAAAACAACTCAAGTCTCCACAATCACATAAACTTGTAAAACAACTCAAGTTTCCCACCCATATCAGCTTGTAACACAACTCAAGTTTCCAACCCATATCAGCGTGTAACACAAATCAGGCTTCACACATTGAACTTGAAACACGGTATACAAACAAATCATATTTTGATCAAAACACCACATTGATATCTATACATAACTTGGAATATCGCAAATCAAAACAAGTTATACCGACACTCATATTGGACAAATCCATAAAATCATGACAGACAAAGCAAACAAATTTACAAATCGGCTCATCTCGCAAAATTTTTCCAGATGCGCTAAAACAGACTCCCACTGCGCTAAAACTCCCCCACGCGCTAGGCTGCTTTTCCTACGCACTAATCTATTTACCCTATGCGCTAGACTGACTCTACGCGCTAATCTTTTCCCCCCATGTGCCACCTAACCTACTCTATGTGCTAAACTTCGTCTACGCGCTAATCTACACCTCCTAGGCGCTACCCGTTTGACCCTATGCGCTAGGTTAACCCTATGCGCTAAACCCCCTTACCTATGCAAACCCCTGCGACCCCTATGCGCTAGGTCTACCCTACGCGCTAACCTATTGACCTGACGCGCTACCCAATAGTTGCCATGCGCTATAACCTATTTCTTTTATGCGCTATCCTATCTATTTCAGACACGACCCCTAATATTCGACTTGATGCGCTACTCTAAACTTTGTATGCGCTAATCTATGCCTTAGACGTGCTAAACCGTTAAACCCGAACTTTGAAAATCAAAAAATGACTAAAAATGATCAAATAAAAAATTAAAAGAGGGTAAAAAATGTTGACTTACTGGTGGTCCATACGCGGCAGGTCTCCGGTACCTCCGAACGCGCTCGAAACGGTGTCTATGATAAGGAATAGGCATTTTCTCTGCAGACCAAATTCTCTTTCTCCAAAGTCAACAAAGCACAAATGAATCAAATTCAAGCCCTTTTCCCCTTTTATAGGAGGAAAATGAAATTAGGGTTAGCCAAATGGACCTGTAATATGGTCGCGGTCTCCCCTATACCATAACATTTGTAACTTATCGGGAGATGAATCAATTTCCCCACATTTTACATGCACAAAATCATACACATCATACGCAACTCATCAAATTAAATCAAAAAATTTTCAAAATATTGATTCATCTCCCGAGGGGGCATCACCATCAAATATCGAATCTGGGGCATCACACATCAAATCAAATCCGGGGCACGACTGGCAAATCAAAAGAGCGACACAAAAATTGCATTTGATCATAAATCATGATAAAACATCATTTTCTTTGAAATAACATGTGCACACACGTCACTTCAAAGAGGGGCAAAATGTAGACGTATAAAAATGACCATATTCCTAAATGAATATTTTATGTTCATTTCTTTATTTGATTAACTCCAATTTAATTAAATTATCCACATTCTTCTATTTTATTAAGTAAATTACTCAATTTATTTAAATAAAATTCACTATACCCATTTAATGAATAAATCATTTTATTCAATTAAATCCCCCCTATCCACTTTTAATTAAATTCAAATTTAATTAAATAGTTATCCTAAAATTGAATAAATCTAATTTATTCAATTTCCCCAAATTGCAACCAAATTGAATTAAATTACTTTATTTCAATTAAATCCTATTATCCCTCCATCCACTTGCAAAATCCTAAACCCCTTTCTAATCCCTTCTAGAATCTTCTAATCGCTTCTAATTAACCTAACCCCTCCTCTAAACTTTGTCACATCCCTAAACAAGGGGAGGTCACTTCTCAAACCCTCAAAGTCTTTGATAACCATTAAAGGCTTTCAACCTTCAACCACTTAATTCCTCAAAGTCTTTGATAGCCATTAAAGGCTTCCAACCTTCAACCACTTAATCCCTCAAAGTCTTTGATAACCATTAATGGTTAACTCAAACCCTCCTACATGGTTAAAGAATTTGTTTTGACTCAACCTTTACCCAACCCAAAGGTCTCATCAGGCCTTTAATGCTTTGACCATGATTATCTCTTAATCATTTGCACAAAGGTTTATCCTTGGATTAACTCTTAATCCAGTGGGTAATCCTAATTTAAGCTTGACCCTTACCCTCTAGATAACCATGAGGTCTTCTCAGGCATTTAATGTCTCCAACCCCTTCTCTCAACCCAACC
Source organism: Cryptomeria japonica (assembly GCF_030272615.1). Taxonomy (NCBI): domain Eukaryota; kingdom Viridiplantae; phylum Streptophyta; class Pinopsida; order Cupressales; family Cupressaceae; genus Cryptomeria; species Cryptomeria japonica. The sequence goes on along the minus strand of NC_081409.1, from coordinate 37,530,846 downwards.
CTATGTTGACACTTGTCACCATTTCATTGGTGCCGATTACAAACATGGATCCCCAACTTTCAAACTCAACCCTTGATTAAACCATTCAATCTTGACCATCCATTGCCCTATTCTTGCTATAAATAGAGCTCTCATTCCTCCATTTTTAGACAATCCTTCAAATCTGTAGTATCATACTTATGCTCAAATACATTCAAGCTTTCATATCATTTTTATGCTCATCATTTTAGCCTCTTTTAAATCAGGAATTAGTCTAAATATGCATGTTTAGAATACTTTCTTTATCATTTAGCTCAATCATAGAATAAATATATCATGTTAAGATAGTATTCATACTAATCTTGTCATCTTATAATCTAGTTTATTGCATTTCTAGAATCATATATAGCTTAGGATGCATCTCATATTAAAACCAACAAAAGCATCCCTCGTTCTTGCATTTGCCATCCCTAAACCATTTTGCTAAGTGATCTGAGAGCAAAAACATTGGTTTGAGGGACATTGTGAGATAGAGAACCATGGGACCCACCTTGGGAAGCTGAGTAATACTTTGTTACTCCATAGCTTGCACCAAGAAGTCCTGTGTGTGTGTGTGGACTAGTATTTTGAAATGTTTTCACATATTGAGTTTTATCAGCCCACTTTTCCCGCATACACTTACAATGTCCTTCTCATTTGCCCTCTGCTCCCTAACTGTTTTGTGACTTTTCCTCCCTCTTGTGCCTTTTTCTCTTCCAAGGATGATATTTGCAGACTGGCTGATGTATCTTGGATCCACTGTATTCAGACCATCACCATCATTAACCGATTCAGATGTATCTAAATCCGACTCCTGCAAAACCTCTTTCGCTATGGGGTATTCAATTGGATACACCATTGTGTCATTACTTGGGATGATGTTACAATCCAATGGGATGTCTTGTGTGGGAATCTCCGTGCTTACATCTTGGTTTGCACCGCTTTTGATGGATTTAGGGCCTTTTAAAAGCAGGGTTTTAGGTTCCCGATTTTTCTCTTTTTCCCTCCATACCTGTTTTGGTTTTTTGTGTAGGTGCTTAAAGGCCTTTCTTACGAACAATCTGCATTTGTCGGTACTATGAAATTTACTTCCACATCGAGAGAAAGCACCAATTTCTTTTTCAATTTCTATGTGTTGTTTCCAACCACCATCCACAGTGAGTAACATAACTGAAGAGGGGATTGTCTTTACGGCTACTAATTTGAGTCTAGCATATGTGTATAAATCTCCCTTAATGATCTCTTCGTCAATTTCCAATAAAGTACCAAGGGATTTTCCGATCGTTTCCAAACACGCCTTGCTCCAATATTCTATCAGAAGGATGTATAATCAGATCCATACTAGTTTATCATAAACCGCCAGTGATGTAGGGTCAAAGTTCAGAGCCTAGAGCTGAATATACAATGGGTGCTCGTCCATGAACCAGTTTTGAAGGCTAATGATGTGATCTCTATCTTCTTCTTTGGGAAAAATGACAACGAAGAAGCCCTTGGGTAGTAATTTTATCATTATGTGCTTCCCCCAATGATTCACTACCCAGGTACGAATATCTTTTCTTGATAATTTTGGCCCTATAAATTTTCCAATAATCGCATGTTGATCGAAGATCAATTTTTCATTTTCGATGTTTTCGGTTAGGTCAATTTCAATACTGCATGATGAGGCATCCTTTCCTATATACTGGCGATGATTTACCAATGTTACCATTGCTTTCTTCAGACTCTACCTGCTTATCGACATGTTCATCCCAATTAACTTTCAGTATTCGTCATTTAACAGGCTTTCTCAGACTCACATCCTCTGCATCTCCATTCTGCTTTTCACAGGCGACCTTCTGTGTTTCTCTCTCCATCTTTTTTATTAAAAAACTATGCCCCAGGTATTGATGTCTTCTTTTATTTAATATAGATATATAGATATATATATGTAAATATGTATATACATAAATATAGATATATATGTGTATATATATATACACACATGTATGTACATATGTATATACATATATATACATATGTATATACATATATATGTGTGTGTAAATATATATGTGTGTGTGTGTGTGTGTGGACATGTATGTATATATACATACATATCTATGTACATACATGTCTATATATATATAACATATATATAGACACACACACACACACATATGCATATATATAAATATAGATATAAATGTGTGTATATATATGTGTGTGTGTGTATATATATACATACACACACACACATTTATATGTACATATAAATGTGTGTGTGTGTGTGAGACATATATACATATATATATACATATATATACATATACATATACATATATATATATACATATATACATACATATATATACATATATACATACATATATATACATATATATATACATATATACATATATACATATATATATACATATATACATATATATATATATACATATATACATATATATATACATATATATACATATATACATATATATATACATATATATATCTTGTCGGAAAGTGATCCAAATGATCCAAATGAGATGTGGTTTGAAAGAAAGAAAGATGATCAAGTCTTCAAGTAGAATCTAGCTCCACAAGATCCAGTGAGTCAAAACCGGGACACACAAAAATGAAAACTGAAACTACAGACAAAAAACAAAACAGAAAAGAAAATGTTTTTGGTTGATGCAAGATTGCTATGAACTGGGGATGTTCCTGCATCAGACATCCAAGGTTAATAAAAAAGTGAGCCTCTCACTTTGATGGGGTCAGAGGGAAACCAAGGTGGTCTACCTCTGCCTGAGAAATCCAAGATGAATCTTCAATCGGTCTGCTCTTCCACTTCACAAGATATTCTTTGTACTGATTGCTCCGGGCACTACGCCCAATCCTACTGTCCAAAATCTCCTCATTATGATCTGGTTCCTTCCGGGGTAATTATCTCTTAAGGCCTGCAACACTTTCCTCACTAAATTCTAGGTCATGGTACTCATGAAGATCTGCAATGTTGAATATAGGTGAAATACTTAGATTATCTGGTAGCTCTATTTCATATGTATTTCTAGAACTAAACTTTCTCAAAATCTTACATGGTCCAAACTTCTTCATCTGCAACTTATTGTAAGTTCCAACCGAGAATCTCCCTTTTCTCAAATATACCATCACTTCATTGCCAACTTCAAATTCCTCATGTCTCCTCTTCTCATCTGCCTTCTCCTTATATTTTCTATTCATGTCTTCCAAATGTTGTCTAACCTAAATATGCAATGTTTCCATGTGATCTGCAAATTATTTTTCTTCTGAACTCTTCCGGTCTTCACTGCTAATGTCTCTGAATTATGCTATTCCTCTAGGATGCACTCTGGTAACAATCTCAAAAGGTGTTTTTCTGGTACTTCTATTCACTGAATTGTTATAGGCAAACTCTTCTTGTGCAAGGATCAAATCCCAACTTCCGATTTTATCTCCCAATAAACATCTCAACAGGTTTTCCAAACTCCGGTTAACTACTTCTGTCTATCCATCAGTCTATGGATGAAAAGTAGAACTAAACTTCAAATCTATCTTCATCTTCTTCCAAAGTGTTCTCCAAAAATAGCCAATAAACTTAGTGTCTCTGTCTGAAACTATGCTCTTAGGTAATCCATGCAATCTTACCACTTCCTTGAAAAATAGGTCTGCTACATGCAATGCATCTGATGTCTTCTTACAAGGTATGAAATGAGCCATTTTTGAAAATCTGTCTACTACCACAAATATATAATCATTCCCTCTCAGTGTCTTAGGTAATCCAAGTACAAAATCCATGCTTATATCCTCCCAAGGTCTTATCGGTACTGTCAAAGGTCTATACAACCCCACATTCTGACTACTACCTTTTGCAACTTGACAACTCTACATCTCTACACATATCTCTTAAGATCCTTATGACTCTAGGACCAAAAAAACTGCTCACTCACCAATGCAACTGTTTTATCAATGCTAAAATGTCCAGCTAAACCTCCACTATGCTTCTCTTTTATCAATTTCTCTCTCATGGAATTCTTAGGTATCAATAACTGAACTCCCTTGAATAACATCCCATCCTGGATGAAATAATCCAACCTTTTTCTCCTATCAACCATAACCGGTTCTCCACATGCTTTCCAAGGTTATGCAAAACCTGGGTCTTCATCATACAAGGTCTTCAAATCTTCAAAACCTGATACTGTCACTCTCATCTCTGTCAACAAATTCCTTCTCCTACTCAATGCATCGACAACTTTGTTAGATTTACCACTTTTATGCTTCAATACAAAGGTGTAACTTTGCAAGAACTGTACCCATCTCATATGTCTCTGATTCAAATTACTCTGATTGTTCAAATACTGCAAAGCTTGATGATCCGTATACAACACAAACTCCTTAGGCAACAAGTAATGTCTCCATTTCTTCAAGGCTTGAACTATGGCATAAAATTCCTGGTCATACACTGAATATCTCTTGCAGGCATCATTGATTTTCTCACTGAAATAAGTTATTGCTCTCCCTTCTTGACTCAAAATTGCTCCTATTGTTGTTCCACTTACATCACAATCCACTTGAAATACCTTATTGAAATTCAGTAAAGATAACACAGGCTACTCAGTCACCTTCTGTTTCAACAATTCAAAACTTTTGTTTTCTCAGGTGGTCCACTTGAATTCCTTCTAATCTCCCCTCATGGTTTCAGTCATAGGGTTACGAACTGAACTGAAATTTCTGATAAAATTTTGGTAAAAACTAGCCAATCCATGAAATGATCTTACCTCTCCAATGCTTTTTGGTGTAGGCCACTCAACAATGGATTTCACTTTTTGAGGGTCCATCTTCAAACCATCCTCAGATATCACAAATCCCAAATAGACTAACTCATCCTTTATGAAAGTGCACTTCTTGATATTGATCAGAAACTTTTTTTCTCTCAACCTCTGCAAAACTTGTCTTAACTGCAACAAATGCTCCTCTTTTGTCTTACTGAAAATCAGAATGTCATCCAAATACACAATAACAAACTTACCCAATAATTTCATTAATACCTCATTCATCAACCTCATGAAAGTACTTGGTGCATTAGTCAATCCAAAAGGTATCACCAACCATTCATATAGTCCTTCATTTGTCTTAAATGTTGTCTTCAAAGGAAACCGATATTTCACTATGATCTTGTTTATTGCTCTTGAATCAGTACACATCCTCCATTCTCCATTCTTCTTAGGTGCTAATACTGTTGGTACTGCACAAGGGCTTAGACTTTCCCTAATCAAACCTTTCTCCAATATTTCTTGCACTTGTCTATTCAGTTCTTCATTCTCCGATGGTGTCAAGCGGTGTGCAACTTTGTTAGGCAAACTAGCTCCAGGAACCAAGTCCATGCAATGACTAATACTTCTAACTGGTGGCAATCCATCAGGTACATTATTTGAAATGATGTCCTCATATTCTATCAGCAAATCTCTTATCTCTTTTGGGTGTTCTCCTTCCAATTCTGGTCTCCCAGTCTTCTTAGGAATTAAGGAAAAACACACATTCTCATGTCTCAGTCCATCCATGAACTTCCTTCCATCTACTAGACAGATTCTGGTATTTGTACATACTTCATTCTTCAAAGGTTCCTCCAAAGGCAACAAGGTTTTCTTCATCCCATTGGCCACAATAGTGTATGTATTCTTCCTCCCATCATATATTGCCTATCTATCAAACTGTCAAGGCCTTTCCAACAAAAGATGACAAATATCCACAGGCATAATATCACGCAAAACTTCATCATGATAATTCCCAATTTTCAATTTTACTAAACACTGTTCACTTACTAACAACTTATGTTCATCATGAATCCATGCTATCTGATAAGGCTTAGAATGTTTCAATCTCTCCAATTTCAACTTATTTACCATCTCTTCTGAAACAAGATTATTTGAACTATCACTATCAATAACAACTTTACAACACTTACCAGATACCTTACATCTGGTCTTGAACAGGGTCTTCCTCTGCAAGGGTTCTTCATCTCCTCTGGTATAACACAAAGCTCTCCTCATCATCAACAGTTCTCCATCTTTCGGTTTATTGTTTGATCTGATGGGGTTCTCTTCCACCATTGTTGCTCTTCTGGTAGCCTCTGTCTTCTTACATTCGAATGCACGATGTCCTTATCCTCCACATTTAAAGCAGGTTCCTCTGAATGTCATTTTGTCTTTTCTTCCAAAGTTCTCATTCTGATAACCATCTGGTTCTCTCCTTCGGTAGAAATTTCTATCATCCTTCCGATATGAATTACCTTCCTTGCTCACTACCTTGTCCTTGTTCTAATTTGTACTAGTTCCTCTTCCTTTGATATATCCTCTTCCTTCTTGAAATCTTCCTCCAGTAAACCGACCACCTCTACCTCTCTATCTCTGCTCATGTCTTTTGTTCAATTTCTCTTCAACCTTTATTGCATACTGGTAAGCCTCTTCAACACTCTCCAATTTGATCATACTAAGTTCATCTTGTATAGACATCCGCAATTCATTCAAATATCTTGCAATTTGTTCAACTTCATCATCAACTTGTCTGTATCTGATGTTCGACTTGTAAAATTCTTCGGTGTACTTCTTCACACTAGATTTCTTCTATCTCAGATTCTGCAACTTCCAGAACAAATCTACTTGATAATTCGTCGGGACAAACTTTGATTTTAACTTGGCAATTATCCTATCCCATGTCTTAATCTTTTCTTTACCTCTTCTTTGCCTATCAACTTGCAAGTGCTCCCACCAAAGAGATGCATGACCTTTCAACTAGGAATAGGCATATTTTACCTTCCTCTCATCTGCAGTGTTTTCCAAATCAAAATACTTCTCCATCTCCAAGACCCAATCAATCTATTCATCTGAATCTAACTTCCCATCATATTCCAATGGGATAAAATGAGGTTTAGTGTTCTCCCTCCTCAAAACCTTAAAAAACCTTTCCTCCTCCGGATCAACTGCCGGTAGGTTCACTTGTTCTGTCGGGGCTTCTTCTCCTTCATCTTCACTCACATCCTCAATATGTTGGCCTCTTCTTTGGGCTATCTCCATGGCTTCTAACTGGGCTGCTATTCCTCGCAACATCTCCATTACAATAAGGTTTGCATTCCCACATGCTCCACCATTCCTATTTCCTCTTCGCACCATTGATCCATGCTAGTCCCCTGCAATTGCAGGTCGGATCCGCAATCTGCCACCCTACAACAAAATTCAGGACATGCAACCTCCATAATGAAACTTCGCTCTGATGCCACTTGAAGCAGTCACTGACGAGGAGGGACCTCAAGGAGATCAGTCCAAACCGGTTAGCAAGAGTAAACACAACGAAAACACACAGATATGATGGAGGCAATGCAAAACAGATAGTTTTATTGCATGAAAGTTAATTACATCCAACTGGTAACATTTGGGTTTCAACATACAGGCACACAAGCCTGAAAGAATAGGTCACACTGGGACCTTGAATGAAAGATCTATCTTCAAGGCATAATCTATCTATCTAATACTTCTTGATTTTCTGATTGATTGCATTCTAAAGCATGATTACAAATATATATATATATATATATCAATCCAAAGGATCCAGTTGGCCCAAAAAGGATCAAAACCCGAAGAACAAGACCTAACGTGTAAAATGAACAAGGTCGGCCTCCGCCAAGAGATTCCTCTGAAAATCCAAAGGGTGAAACGTAGAAGGTCGACCACACACCAAGAAACATCGAGATCAACGCCCAAGGCTCTGCAAGCTTCGGAATGGGTTCTGGTAGATCACCCAAATAGGTCTCAAGCAACTGGTAACAAAGGAACCAGTAACAAGAAACTGTCAAGGAAACCAGTAGCGATATCTTGTTAGAAAGTGATCCAAATGAGATGCGGTTTGAAAGCAAGAAAGATGATCAAGTCTTCAAGTAGAATCCAACTCCACAGGATCTGGTGAGCCAAAACCAAGACACACATAAAAGAAAATTGAAATTGCAAACAAAAAACAAAACAAAAAACAAAACAAAAACAAAATAAAAAACAAAACAAAAAACAAAATGTTTTGGGTTGATGCAAGATTATTGTGAATCGGGGATGCTCCTGCATTATATATAGACATATATATACATACATACATATATGTGTAGTCACCCAAATCTGTCCACTTAATTAAATGAATATTTAGTATTTAATTTGATTATTTAACCATCAATCAATAATTAATTAAATTAATATTTAATTAATTCATCTTAACCCTCTTCTCCTATTAATTAGATAAATTATTTAATTTATTTGATTTAATTCACTTAACCAAATTCAGACCATTAATTAAATAAATAAATCATATTTGTTTAATTAAATCTTCTCTCACATTTAAATAAATTAGTATTTATTTAAATCCCCCAAAATCTCATCTCTCACATTTAAATAAATTAACATTTATTTAAATCACCTTTATCCTCCACCCACTTGCGTTTTCCTACAAATGCGAGTTACACAACTATTTTAAATAAATAAATTATTTATTTAAAATCCTATTTATCCTCACCCACTTGAAACCTTTAATGGTTTCCCTTAAAGTCTTCAAACTTAATGGCTTCCTTCTAGAGTCTTTTCAAACCTTTAATTGTTTCCCTTAAAGTCTTCAAACTTAATGGCTTCCTTCTGGAGTCTTCTTAAGCCTTTAATGGTTTCCCTTAAAGTATTCAAACTTAATGGCTTCCTTCTAGAGTCTTCTTAAACCTTTAATGGTTTCCCTCAAAGTCTTCAAGCATTTAATGCTTTATCTTCCTTTTTCTCATGTAAATAAATTAAGATTTATTTAAATAAAATCCAAAATTCACATTCACATTTAAGTAAATTAATATTTATTTAAATATCTATCCAAATGCAAATTACACCATTTAATTGAAATAAATGATTTTATTTCAATTGAAAATCCCAAAATTCCTCCCACTTGCATTCTCCTACAAAATCCACTTCCATGCCTAAATCCCTTCTAGATTCTTCTAACTCCTTCTAATTAGCCTAATCCTATCCTAATCATTGTCACATTCCTAAATAAAAGGAAGTCACTTCTCAAAAACCTCCAAAGTCTTCAATAACCATTAAAGGCTTTATGTCTTCAAATGGTTAACCTCTAAAGTCTTCCAAACCATTAAAGGCTCTTACATAACCATTTATGGTTAACTCACCTTTTACCTTTGGTTAGAGACTTTCCTCTAACTTAACCATCCTTTTGACTCATGGGTCTCTTCAAAGCATTTATTTCTTTGACTAAGGTAACCATTTAACCCTTGCACATTCATTTATCCCTTGGATAAAAGAAATATCCATTAACCTAACCCTAACCCAACCCCCCAAGGTAACCATCATGTCCCATCAAGCATTTAATGCTCCTTATCTCTCCTCTCAAGCCTCCTCATGGTGACACTTGTCAACATGGGATTGGGTTGAAAGTCTTACATGGATTGAATATCTTTCAATCCTAACCCTTGTTAAGATTGCTCAATCTTAACTATTCATTTCCCCATTTCTTCTATAAATAGAACCCTTCTCCTCAAGCAAAGAAGGAAGCATTATAGTATTGTTGTTATACTGGTATTAGCATACAGCTTTTTCATAGCATCACTATCTACACTTGCATAGCATTTGTTTATCACATCCAACCATCTTGAATCTCCATATGACATCCATGGCTAGTGCTAAAAGTTGAGAGCTACACTCATTTGGAACTTGGAGAGGGGAGAAACAAGGGAGAAGCATCAAAATGCATCATGGAAGCATCTTAGGGAGGCTCTTCTCCTTTCTTTTGTTTTGTTAAACTTCTTTCATGCTTTTTTGAAATCTCTTTTGATATGTTTGGAATGGTTTTTAGTTCTTTGTTTTGGTTTTATGGTTGAAACTAACTTATTAACATTGAACTTTGTTGTTGCCTTGTCCCCATTTCCATGATATATATATATATATATATATATATATATATATATATATATATATATATATATATATATATATATATATATATATATATATATATATATATATATATATATATATATATGCACACACACACACATATACACACATATATTGATATATATGCAAATGTACACATATGGATATATATCCATATGTGCACATATGCATATATGTATATGTCTGTGTATATATATATATATATGTATGTATATATATATATGTATATATACATACATACACGTATGTATATATACATACATACATGTATGTATACATATATACATACATGTATGTACAGACACACACACACACATATATATATATACATATATACATATATATGTATATGTATACATACATGTATACACACACACATATATCTATGGTTAATTCTAGCATTTCATTGGTTCATTTGTTGATAATTAATAAATCATGTGAATGCATTAGTATTCCTATCTAACTAACAATATGTATTTTATTTAATTATGAGTAGATATTTTTTTGGGTTGGTAATATATAGAAAATATTAATTTGATGAGAAAAAGAGTAGAATAGGTAATATGCATCCACCCTGGTCATTCAAAACATAGACCATACTCCTGATCAAAGTCTGCCATTAACATAAAATACATCCCCCCAAAAAACATCCCAAAAATCAACAAAACGAGCATATTAGTTGCTTGAGAACATTCGAGGTTCAACCAATATATAATTTACATATTCACAACCCTAAACATAGACTACCAACAGGCTAAAGTATTACTAAAAGAAACATTGCAATTAAAGTTTTGGCTGTGAGTCACCCTGGAACTTGGACACTTCAAGCATCGAGTCCATTGTTCTCTTCCTTGGTCTCAGCTCATGACCCACCTCCACCCCGGTCACTTCATTTGTTGTCCTTAACACAACTTCCACTCTCATCAATTCAACAAAAGTCTTCAAAGCCTCCCAGCCCTGTTTTGCAAGAGCCCTGAATCTCACCTTCATTTCATCCTCTTGCCATCTAACAAAGGGTATGTAATTCACTTGCGCCTCCACTCCTTCAGAGACATCAATACCTACTCTAGGAATTTTCCATTCGAATATAGAATCCATTCCTAATGGATACTCTTTTGAAATGAGAGCTCTCAAAATATTTTTCACCTTGTCCACCGAATCCTCGAACTCTAGACCCCATGCTGCAATTAGGGAATATATCTCCATCTTTGTCCCGAATTTGTGGCCTATATGCGCAATCGCCTCCCCATGATTAACTTCACCATCTCCACCAATCTTTCATCCTTGAACATAAAAAGTCCTTGCAATCGTCTATCTGTGACCCTACCCACAAAGGGGACTAACTTCTTCTATGTTTTTAGCATAAAGGTCACCTCCATTGCTTCAAGCACTACAGTAACACCACCTTCACAGCCTTCCCCAGTCCGCTCTTCAATCCAGCCTCTCGAGAAGATAGAAGAAACCTGAACAGAGACTTTACACGCTGACTTTTAATAGCCTACAATTTAACCATTAAATCCACACCACCCTACGTGACTCCAACATCCTTCAGCGCCGGTAGTTTCCATTTTCATCAATGCATTATCATAAATGCATTGTCATAATTGTACAAACATTCCTTGTTGAACAATGCGACAATAACTCCACCACCACACCGAGCCAATTAACTTGGCTAACTTCCACCTCTTTGTACATGCTCAAATCTAGGAGTTTCCATGAAATCAAAATCTGCCACCACGTCATCTGTTTGTAGATTACGTAAATCTTCAAGGTGATATTTTTGCAGTAGATTGAATGATGTGACCCATTTAGACAGCACATCAACCACCTCATTCCTAGACCTTTGCACATGAGAGACTTTGAAGTCTCTAAAAAAATTTAAAACATTTTTTATTTTATTTTTAAACATAATTATATAAGAACGATGACTGCGTTTCTCCTTTTATAATTGCATTTATATTTATCAACAAATCCCCTTCCAAATGAAGATTTTTAAATCCCAATTTTAAACCCCATTCAATTGCCAAAAGAGCTGCCTAAACCTCAACTTCATTGTTCATGCCCTTCTCTAGTCTTTGAGCTCTCAGTGCTAAAATGTTTCCATGCCAATCCCTAAACACCACCCCTGCACCTAAATCACCCGGATTACCTTTTGATGCACCGTCAAAATTTGCCTTAATCCACCCTTCCTCCGATGGTTCCCATTGATCTTTAATTTGTACACTTGCTGACAACAAAGATGGATCATCCCGCCTAGGCCCATGAATAGGCCATGTGTAGATATTAAAATCATTAAATAAGTAATAAAATTATATGCTACAATAATATTGGATTGAAAACTCCATTACCAATATTAGTCACAAAGTATTATAATATTTAAAAATAAGAAAAAAAATTGATAACAAAAATTATGATAGGCAAAAATCCATTCATAACAAAAAATCCCAAAGTGGAGACAATTACAAAACTACATCAACAGACTAGGAAAGACAATGCACAAATTCTAATTAGACAATGACAATCTATCGAGCTCAAAATATATAGCCACTAATCCACATGGTTTAATATCAAACCAAATAACAAGTGAGGATCCCAATGACTTAAACAAAATAAGGCATTTTGAATCTCTCAAAGTATGATAATAAATTGACAATATTTAATTAGACCCAACATTATTTTACTCACCATCACCAACACGAGAAAGGAGGATTATTCTGCAGTCTCTTTGAATCCCAAAACAAATCATACCTAGACAATTTTCTCCATAAACAAAGCACTCGATGACTCAAATTATGACATTTGATTGCTTTAAAATAAAACCCATTCATATCAGATACTCCTAAATAATGCTCAGAAATGACATGGCCCTGACATCCAACACATCAATAAATCCAACAAAGATCAGGATAAACACACACACCAAAAGCAAGATAAGATCAAATAAAAAAAGCTCACTCTTCTCCAGAGTCGTGTAGAGATACAAAGATTGCAAAATTACAAGACAAGAACTGCTCAAGTTGTACTAATTTATTAAACAACAAGTATACTAGCGCTTGCACCAAAACAAAGGTGCAATGATTAGCCGATTGTAAAATATACTTTAATCACTTGAAATCGTGATTACATCAATAACTTCATTTAATCGTTCATTTAATCGTACCATGATCTGATAACATGTAGTAAAATTATATTGTATAGAAATTAACATGTACTAAATACGAAACCTTGTAAAAATTAAAATTCAGGTTTTATATTGCCGCCACACCTAAACGAATTAAGTTGTTGTTAAAAGTAAATAAATCTTAGTTGAACTATGCCCTAAATTCTAAAAAATAACTCATGTAAATAGCTTAAATAAAAAATACGAAACACGGTAAAAATTAAAATTGTTCCATAAAAAAAACTCATGTAAATAGCTTAAATAAAAAATAAGAAACCCTGTAAAAATTAAAATTGTTCCATAATCCAGTTTAAAAAATTAAAACCTTTTTAACTGTCTCTATAAAAAGTACAGATTTCACTGAACATCTTTCTAACCCTAGCATTGTTGGTTATCCCTAAAGGGATGCTTCTAGTGCTACGCACAAGTTAAATGCATTTTGTTAACCTTAATATGCTGAAACTACCATATCAAGATTAAAAATAGAGTGAATAAATTATGCACTATGAAACAATTCCTTTTTGCCACTTTTTTTCTTTGAATTTGACAGAAGAAATTAAATAGCATAATTTGCTAGAAAAATATGAAGTTGAATAATTTTTCCATTGTCAGCCAGATAACTCACAATTTACGATTTAAAATTGGGGGAAAAGTTATAACTGAACACAGAGCAGGGTCTTTTTACAGTAACGTGTCGGTCACAGCCAATGCCACATTTTCTGTGTGATCTAAGTAATGGTAAATCTGCTTGATTTCTCTATTACTCTCGCTGTGTTGTAGAAAATCTGCTTGATTTCTCTATTATTCTCTTGAAACAATTTCCATTCCATAGCAGCAGAAAAAGAATTTACCACTATTGTTATTCTATAAGATCAGAAAAGATCGATTGTGTTTTCTCTCAAGTTTTTAAGGTTACCAAAAATGTCTTGGAGAAATAAAAAAATGAAAACAACAATCATCCAATGTATCTTTTCTTTTAATTTCATATGTATTATAATTATTTGGAACAAAATTCTGACATGGGTGGGAGAAGTTTGTCCATTATAGTGGGCTGCACTTGGGAGATTTTGTATACAACTGAAGCAACATCTGAAAAACAGAGGAAAAGAAAATCTAATGTTCTCGGTAAGCAAGAGTTAACTCCACAAATACTCATTAAATTTGTAAGCTCCATACTTTATTTGAACTTTTTGGAGCAGCCATTTTGGTTTTTATTCTTATTAGGAGAATTATTACAACAATGAAGTTAATTATGTTTTAGGCTATTCATCCAAGTTGGTGACTCATTTGAAGGAATTGAGATGAAAACAAGTGATTCTCACTGAACATGTGATTCTCGCTCTTCAATGGTATTCATAATTTCAATATTATTAAAACATGTATGGGGTTTCTATATTTGTCAATAACTTTAAATTGCTTTTCTATTTTATAGATTTTCAAGTTTCCGATATTATAGCTTTAATTCTGTACTTCTGATTAGTTCTGTACTTTAATCTGATTTGAGGCTGCTTGTTTGTGGCCTGAAGTTTTAGGCGCATTTCTAGATTTGGTTACTGCTGGGTATGATGTAATGTTTTCTACGTTGGACTGTCCTTTGGGCATATATATTTTTACAGTTTGGTAAAGTTTCAGTGAGATGCTGCAAAATCCAATGGAAATAGACTTCGATGTTTCTCAGATTATTAAATAAACAAATAATTATATCTGTGCAGCAACGACATTTGAAAGAAAATAATATAACAAAAACAAAGAGGCAGCGATAGATGATATGATAAATACCTGATTATTGCTCAAATTCTTTGTTTCTCCTTCAGCTGCAACTATAAATAATTCTGAACCTGGATTCATCATTCAAACGTGGATCTCAATCTCTATTTTTTATATCTTTTAGCGTTCAAATATTTTACATCTTTAAGCCAACGTTATGGAATTTAACAAAATAAAAAAACTCACCTTAGTTTATTTTGTACGGTAGCCTGTTTGTTGATCTGGTTTTGTTCTCCTCCAGGCGGGCCTATTTAAGCATCAGGAGAGCGGTGGGCGGCAAATAGATAAGAATTGATGGAAGGAGAGCGATGGGGTGGCCAACAGCTAGGTTTTTTTAGCATCTACTATTAAATGCCATGATAAAGTTTAACTCAACACGTAAATAGGTGCTGACAGTATTAGAGATCAATGTTCCGGTAAATACAATGCTGCTATCAAATTTCCTAGAAACTACGAACGCGTCAGTGTGTGAAATAATATTTTACCACTAACCTGAATTTCCTTTTTGCGGGATGCAATAGACAAACCCGGTGGCAAATTTCCTAGATTATGGGATGTGTGAGACAATCCCGTTGGGCAATGCCCATGTTGAATAGCCTATTGGCTAATAAACAGAACACAGTCGATAAAACCCTATATAAGGAAGACCCCATCAAAACTCAAGATAGACCAAGGGTTGATTATTCATAGTTTTGTTACTAACATTGCTAATAGAATGATAAGTTTCTTTAATGTGCAATGCAAGTGTCTACAAGAAGAAGATAAGGATGCACAATTCAAGAGACTCTTCTCACGGGCACATGATTCTTAGGCAAAGGAAGTAATGATAAAGGTCATAGATGCCGAAGTTTGGGAGGAGGAAGAAGGACATATACATGATGGAGATATCTACACAAAATTATACTCCCCATTTGTCCAAATAGAAGGGAATTATGTTAAAGGGCAAGGTGTGGCAAGGATAATAGTAGCTGAAGAGCATTATGTGGTTGTGATCACAAAGATTTAAGAAATACAATTTAAGCCCCTTATTGGGGAACTAGCTAAATATTCAACCTGGAAGCAGAAGGGAAGAAAACCAAAATGGCTAAAGCTTGGAACTTATTTAAAAAGGGGATTGCAAAGCCTAATATGGAAGGCTTTAATAATTTCTTAGGAGGAAACGATTCTCTGTTTACTAATGAACAACTGGAAAGGATCTTTGAGCTAGAAGAAGGATTTATGTTCTTATACCATCAACTTTAGATCCATGATGTAATTTCCTTCTTTAGTAATACAGGGAGCTACCCCCTTTGGTAGCATTTCACCTAAAAAAAAATCAACAACAAAAAATGATTCTCAATTATGCTCAATTTTTTCCTCTTTCTTTTATCGTAGTATGCTTTGATTTACTATACTTTGTTCACCATGTTATAGTCTATTCATTTTTCATTGATGTGCTCTATATATAATGTAATAGATTTTTATTTTTTTATGTACAATATTTTGAATAAAATATTGTATACATTATATTAAAACATTTGATAGCCATTGAAACACATTTGAAGAAAATATGTTACATCAATTATCTTCTAAAAATTTGAGTTTATTCTTTTCAACTTTTTGGGTTGCAAGTTATCAATGATTCATATGCGAATAGTGGTATTATTCTTAGGCCTCCTAGACACTTTACATGAGATGTCACCACACATGTCAATCATGCTCTTTAGTTTGGTCATATATCAATAGTGGCTTTTGAAAGAGTAAAACATTGTGTTTTGTTTATCATAAATGTACAAACCAATCTTAATGGTATTTGGATTATGTGTTCCATTTAATTGTTGATTAGAATTATATGTGGGTAATTATCTTCAAATAATATTCCCAAATAACTTTCAAACTCAAGGATTACATATTTTCAATTTATTATAGAGTTCCATTTATAATACATGCTTGTATCCAAATATTTGAAGTTAACATTTCCCTTGCATTCTTACTAATTAATAATTTCACATCACACTCATCATTTGGATATCCTTATGCTACATTAGCACTTCCCACTTTTTTTTGCACACTGTGTGATAAGATGTTTCAATAAATATTTGTTATTATTATTATTTTATGATAAGCTTCTACTAGAGGGGGTATATCTCTATATTGAAAAACAAAATCAATACATCCAGCGGACTAGGGTTATAATCCCTTTAGCCAATACATTTTCTCTCTCTAGTTCAGAGGCAAAGATTAAATTGCCATATAGGCTTACACAATTTCCAAAGGGAACCATATTGAAGTTGGCCAGACCTTCTCTGAACAAATTTAAAGCTTCATCCACCTTTTGCTTTTTTGATACATCTTCTACATCAAATATCCCTGCAATGAATCCCTTCATCGAGGTAGCTGTGATTTTGCCTGCAACAGTGATGACCATGTCCTCAGATCCTCCATTATCAACTTATAAGCAAATCTTGTCACCTTGTAATCCAATCCATTTCATTTTTCTTATTATTATAAAACTAAAAAATGGTCAATGCCTACGTCACTACATGTTAACATGTCCGCGTTACCTTCTTTTAGGTTTTCGCCCTTACTAACACTTCCTCTATGTTGCACATTTGGTCTTTATCATTTGTCAACATCATGTCATTATTCTTCTTTCTCTTCCTATTCGATCTTATTTAGTCATTTCAATTTGGGTCTTATCGATTTTAATCTCAATTGTCATTTCATGATCATGATTAGCTATCAATGTCATTTAGTCATCATTTTAACCCTAATCAATGTCGATTAGCATCAACCTCAGTCAATTCCAATCAATTCTCAATGTCTTGTCGTCAATCATTATCAATCAATTGTCCTTATCAATCCTTTATCAATCATCAGTTGATTTTCCATCAATCATTTATCTTTGTCAATTGTCCTTGTTATTTCAATCACTATGATCGATCTTGAGCATTGATTTCAATCAATTTTAGTTAATTTTTCAATCATTGTATCAATCAATCAATTCAATAATTAAATCCTTATCCCTATCATGTTAATTGTTTCATGGCATCATCTTGAGTTATGTATCTCTCCTAGGGTTAAATAATTCTTCAATTATTAATCCCTTACCAACATCTCTATTTAGGTTAAATGAATTCATTTCATTTATCCTTTTTTTAATCAATAATATTTATAATTTAATTAATTAAAGCTAAAACAATACATCTTCATCAAGATTTTAACTATCAAACCACTTCCCCAAAAAACCACCCGTGTCGACTTGAATTTCATCATCAAAATACTACCTGCAACATGTTAGTTTCACAAAATACAAAGGAAAATGCTACAGGAAATCCAAACTCAACCAATGAAACTACATGAAACTGATATTAAAATAAAAACCATATTATTACCTTCATGATTTAAGTCTCATTGTGTCCTAACTCCACTGCTCCTGGTTGCAGATGATGTGCTCTCAAACAAGCACTGATAACCTCCAAGATGGCATATGAAGAATGGACTGATAACTAATAGTTAACTGATACTATGATAAGAAATGATAAATGATTATGCTAAATAAGAAATGATAAATGATTATGCTACTTGCTTCAAGATTAAAACTCATAGATACATAAGTTTTCACAAATGGTTAACTTGAAAAATCACTTGAAGACTCTCAAACTCCCACATTTATAGACTTTGAGAGGATAAGATGATGTGTCCTAGATCAACGATCATGATCAGATTTACAGATTTGGATGGCTGTGAGCAAAGGTGAAGGTTGAGAGAAAGGGGGAAGGAGAAGACAAGTGTCACTCATCTCACCTTGACTGGGTTGCTGACTGAGTGAATCTAGGGATGGTTGGAGAATATTTAGGCATGAGAGGACAAGTGGACTCAAGTCCTTCCTAAGATTTAGGGATGTTGGAGATAATATACAATAAGGTTAAGAAATATGTGCACATACATAATATTTCATTTATTTTGGAGGTTGGAGATAAGTGGCTAATAAATGTTTTATTTATTTAATTTTATTGAATTAAATTAGCCACATGATGGATGAGTTGGAAAAGGAAAGATGAAGTGGAGATGGAAGAATGAGTTGGAAATGAAATTAAATAATTTAAGAAATCATTTAATAATTGAGACTATAGGATAGAGGAATAACCATTAAATATTAGATATTTAATTAATTGATTAGAAGAATAGGATAAATGATTTAATTAATAAAATGTTTCAATTAAATTAATTAATAGAAAGACATGAAATGAATTAAATAAATTAATCTTTTCAAATTAATTGTTTAATAGAAGAATAAATATTAAATATATATAAAATATTTATTTAATTGCTCATAGCCATTTTTATGTGTATACACCACCCACAAAAAACATCCAAACCACCCATTAACAAAATTAAATTCACAGACTAGTAACCTACTCAAACCCCACACCCCACTACTACAAGTTCAGAAATTCCTATATACATCATGCCATTCAAAAAACTGGCATATACAGAAAGTTTAAGATTTTCAAATAAAATTTAACTAAAAAGAGGACATTAACACCGAGAGGTACCCTGGCCCATAGTATCTTCATCTCTCTTTCTTCATCGCTCCTGCAGTCGAGGTGCTCGATTCACCACCCACCCAATCCCCTCCATCAATAGGTCCAATTGCCAGCGACACATTTTGCTTGGCCATTTCCGTAGATAGACGTCTGGTTATCAATATTTTCCTTTGTTCCTCATCCACCTCCCCTGCTTCCCCTCGTGACTACCTAATAGTCTCCTCGACTTCCATGATTTGAAAACACATTTTCAGGCCTTCCCACCCCTTCCTCACATCCTCACGAAATCTGGCTTTTACTTCTTCTTGGCGTCGTAGGAAGGAAATCCACATATGTCTACCTCTAAGTTCTGCATGCTCCTCCTGAATACCTTCTAAAACATCAAATCCCCATCCCAAGACTGTCCACTCCAACAAAGATTTCATATTAAGTAGGTATTTTTTCGACACTATCGTCGTCATCACAATTCTAACCTCCTCATAGGAATAACCAAATTCAAGCCCCCACTCCATAATTAAGGAGTAGATATCGACCCTTGTTTTGTACCTATGACCAATGACTACCACCTCCTCACCTAAAACCAATTGAACAATCCTCAAGAATAGAGGATCCCTCGCAAGAAACATATTTTGCGGTGGTTTATCAGGAACTGAACCCCAAAAGGCAAGCATGAATTTAGAAGTTTTAAGTGTGAAGTTGGCTTCCATTTCAAACTCCACACAAAATTGTCTATCTTTGCAAAGAAACCGCTTTCACCAACACCAAATTCTCTCATCTGCCATAATGAATGAGCGTACATTCTCATTTTAACTATTAATGCAGCTCTCCCAGCTCCCGCCACCATTGCAGAGGAAATCGACATTAATTGCCTATAATACTCAAGCCAACCCATGCAAACGATCTAAGGAAAAAACACATTTCGCACATTTCAATTTTGTCATTGGTACTTTACTTTGCAGGCCATCTTAACTATTCCATTGAATGGTGCTATCATTACCATCCCACCACCTCACCTCTCCCTTAGCTAAATCACATGCCACATTGGATAGCCCGTCAATAATGACATTTCCACTTTTCCTTACATGAGAAATAGAAAAATCTTGAAAGGTATTTAATTTTGAGCAAATTAAGGTGATAAACTTGTTTAATCTCTAGCTCGGGGTTACTCCTTTCATGATTGCGTTAATGGCATGATTGCCATAACTGATACTGATGGAGAATGTTGATGAACCGGTAAAGGACTGTTGGTAATGATATAGTGATGAAGAGGTTGAGATTATTGGCTTAATGACTTTGACTAGTTATTTGTGTTGTTATTGATTGTAAACTATGTGGCAACTATGTTTTTCATGTTTATTTTGTCATCTAAGTCTTTTTGGTCTATTGGTAATGAAGACAGTGAACTGGGTATTAGGATCTTAACTGGTAAACGTGGAAATGTTTTGATTGGTTCTGGAGATTGGTGATGACTCAAGTGTTGAGGTTTGGAAAATGTATTTGCATCATTGTAATGTATCTTTGACCAAAACCACATCATGAGTTGATTACCGGAAGTCATGTTTATGATTTCTGTTGTATTTTCTATAGGGTTTAAGAAGGGTTTTAGAACAAGTAACAAATTCTTTTAACCGGTGAACTTTTATGGTTTGGCGGTGATTTATATCATATTCAAATGTTGATGGTGACATGACACAACCGGTGTGAAAAGATAAGTTGATGTTTGGCACGATTAAGGATGGAATTTCTTGGGAAACAACGAAGAGCATAGAAGAGTGTTTTATGGGTTTGATTGCCTATCAAATCGAGTTACTGTGATGAGTTACGATCATTCAACGACTGATATTGTCTTGAAAATTGTTGTGATGATTTATGATGATCTTTATTCTAAATTCATTTGAATTTTGATGTATCTATGGTTTTGTAACCGACTAAGATGTAAAGGTTATTTAGGTCCGTATAGTTGATGTTTTATTGTGTCGGCGATTTGAGAAAAGAGTGTGAAGCCAAACCAGTGTGGTGTATATGCCAGAGTGTAGCTGATTGGAGCTAAATTGGATCTGAACAAGCAATCAGTTAGTGCTATTTCCACATCATTCATCTGTTGTTCCCTAATAGTTGCAACAGACGAAATCCCTTAACCGGGTAGCTCAACATCTGAGTCTTAAATCCTCTTGTGAGGTTGCTTCTAACATGGCAAAGCTCCAAACAGGGCTCATCATAGAAATCCCTTAACTGGGTGACTCCTAATAGGGTCTGCTCCTAACAGGGCATCATTGTAAGCTCCTAACCGGGCTAGGCTCCTAACAGGGCACGTTCCGAAAGAGTGCACAATTCTTGTGGGTACCAATTCCCACCATGGTTTTTCCCTATTTGGGTTTCCATGTGAAAATTCTGGTGTTCATGTGGTAAATGTTTCTGATGTGTTCTTTTAATTTACTTTCAGTTTATGCATGTTGATGAGCACTTAATGAGTAGTTTTGATAAATCAGTTTAACAGTTGGATATCAGTGATTCTCAGTACTGGTAAATAGTTTATTACTGGTTTGTGATTGATTTGGTGAAGTTTCAGTTTAAGTTTAAGTTATGAATTGTTGTTGTGTATGGTGAAAATGGATAACAATAATAACAATATTGAAAGGCTAAATGAATCCAACCACTAAACCCTAGCCTAACAATGAACAAAGATCCACCATAACATATGAAGATTACCTAAGACAATGCAAATAACTCAAAATCACAAAGATTATACCATCACATGTCCAATAGGGTTTTGATCTCCATTCTTCCTATCTCCATTGATCTTGCTTGATATATTTGCTCTCAGATTTTATGTGCACAAGAGCTCAACAAAAAACGAAATGTGGTTGCAAGTAGGATCGTAGTGTAGCCAAGTACTCCAAAATCAGTCATTAGTCATTAGGGTTTGACAATGAAGGAAGCATCTCCTTAAATAGAAGACACAATAAGAAATGGAGGGTTAAGATTGAGAGGTGTAAAAAGAGAGGTCGGCTAGGATTAGAGGGTAGGTAAAAGAAATACCAAAATAATGAAAGGGGTAGGTAGTGTAGGAATTAAGAGATGAATGACATGTGTCACGTGTAGAAAAAGATAATGAATTAATTAAATAAATAAAGATTTATTTAATTAATAGAAGAAATAGGATAATTAAATAAATAAAATATTTATTTAATTTAGGAAAGGGATAATTTAAATAAATAAATGTATTTATTTAAATGAGAAATAAGGCTAGAAGAGGATAAATGAATTAATTAAATAAATAAAGATTTATTTAATTAATAGAAGAATTAGGCTTAGATAATTAAATAAATAAAATATTTATTTAATTAGACATGACAATTTTAGGTGTCTACATTTTGCTCCTCTTTGAGACAATGCGGCTTGTTGCGTTGTTTCAAAGAAGATAAGATGAACTGATATAGAGTTGCCCCAGAATGGGAATGATATGCCCCCTCGAGAGATTGGATGAAAATGTCTGAAAAGATTGCAGACAATCTCTCGATAAGAAAGAAAGGCTAGAATGGACTGACCGGATGAAGAAGACTGACTCGGGAAAATGCAGGCGAGGGCTAGGGTAAGCTATAAGATAGACCACGGGGGAAAATACGTCCTCATTGTCATCTACACATCCACAAGAGCAAAGTGCAGAGCGAAAATAGAGCAGCAACAGTCAGCAGCGATGGCTTTCGTTCATAGATTCGATCGCGTTCGACGATTCCAGAGGCCAGTAGATGCAGGAGAGCCAGTAAGTACCACAAAACCTCCTCATACTTTCACGCATTTCAAGTTTTGTCATTAATGCTCAATAGGTAGCAATAAATGCGCTAGGAATAGGGTAGTTAAAAAATGCAAAAATGCGAAACCGCGTCTGTGTCAGTGCCAGGCGCGTCTGTGTCCAACAGGCGCGTCTGTGTCGGGTCCAGGCGCGTCTATGCCTGGGACCGCGTTTGTGAGTAATGCGAGCGCGTTTGCAAATTCCAGACGCGTTTGTGATCTTTAGGGACGTCTGTGTTCCCTGGCCGCGTTTATGAAGGATTTAGGCACGTATGTGTTCATAAAGCGCGTCTGTGTTGCAGAAGCGCGTTTGTGCAGTCTATAAGCGCGTTTATGAGTTTAAAGCGCGTTTGTGTGAAAAAAATGCATAGTTTAAGTCTTTTAGGTCAAATCGGCAGTTCTGTGATGAACATACACTGTCGATTGGATAAGCTGTTGAGAGGATACACTCAAGCAGGTCCTCTAGGAAGACTAGGATAGATCAAGGCACTTTGTGATGAACAGGGAGCACCAAGATAGGCAACACTTTGTGATGAACAGGGAGTGCGAATGTGAGTAACACTTTGTGATGAACAGGGAATGTCACACACGTAGTACTTTGTGATGAACAGGGAGCACTACTAGGATAATTAGCAACACTTTGTGATGAACAGTGAGTGTCACTAGGATAGCTAAGCGTATGCATTTAGGTGGCAAGTAGCATTTTGTGATGAACAGTGAATGCCACGATAACTGACATGATTGATTGTTTGACTGCAGGAGTATCTGCCTATGCTGGAGTCACGAGAGAGATTCCCGTCGACTCAGAGATTGCGACCAGAGTTGTCGATTCAGGACAGGATTGCTATTGAGGAGATGGGCCTCAGACATGTGCTATATGTGCCCGAGTTTCGAGCAAACATGGGTTTGCTGACTGCACTGGCGGAGAGATGGCACTCCGAGACTTGCACGTTTCACTTGCCTATGGGGGAGATGACAGTGACCCTCGAGGATGTGTACAGGATACTGCATATACCGATCGATGGAGAGCTGATTCCATATGATCGAGATGGAGACAGGGAGGCGCTTAGACGGGTATTCCAGGATCCCGGTTTGGAGATGAGAGCAGGGCACGTGGCATGGGATACCATGACCGCGACAGGGTTAGCACTGCCAGCTGTTATTGGAGGAGCCATCAGTGGTTTCTTGTGTCCAGACAGGGCTACACGGGGATTGGCAGTGGGCTGGGGAGGAGCACTAGAGACACTGGTGACTGAGCACACCAGATATGCATGGGGGCCATGTGTCTTGGCGCATCTGTACTATGAGCTACATCAGTTTGTTTACCATGGATCAGTGGGCTTGGGCTGCGGAGTGACACTGTTACAGGTATGGGCTTATGAGCACCTTCCGATCACATGGCCTATCCACTTCAAAGGCAGAGGGCAGGGACAAAGTTTTGTACACCTGTATGATATGATTACATCACAGCCTCGGATTGGTCGACTGGAGCACTGGAGGCGTGTCATAGATGACATTGATATGGTTATCTGGAGGCCGTACCTGGGGTGCGAGGAGTGGGAGGACGATGCCGTGGAGCTGCCCTATACGTTCAGGAGCATGTATCTAATTGGGCGTACGCCCTACATTTTGGAGAGGCAGTTGGTTGACAGGGTTGGGAGACAGTTCGGCAGGATCCAGAGGATGCCGCGAGGCTCGGGCATGTATGCCCGTACAGTCAGGGATCAGGCTCAGTTCGAACCACTGTTATCATATGATCAGGCCATGACACAGATGACAGAGATGCTGCCACTACCTTGGGATATGTGGCCAGAGGTGGAGGATGCAGGGATGGACGCAGAGTATGCTGCGTATTGGGCAGAGCATCCATTTCCGAGGTTGACAGATTCGGGAGAGCTGTTGGAGGGAGAGGCTGGAGGGGATGATGATGATGATGGTGGAGGGGATGGAGGCAGGGGCCGACGGAGGCAGAGAGGAGTAGTGGGGGAGAGGCGAGTGGCACCTCAGAGGGAGGGAGGACAGGAGGGAGCAGCTCAGGTGGTGAGGGGTCGAGGTGGATTGCCCCTACATGTACCAGCAGCACAGGGTCCTAGAGCACAGGGACCTAGACAGGTGCAGGGACAGGGACAGGTGCAGAGACAGGTGCAGGCTCCCAGGAAGGGTCAGAGACAGGTACCTATTCAGGCACCTAGACAGGTACAGGGGGAGGCACATGTGCAGGCACCTGCAGAGGAGGAGCCACAGGCAGAGGCTGAGGGTGGTGATCCTGAGGAGGATGAGCTGCTAGAGCTGAGAGAGATCTACCAGGGCCAAGCAGATGAGATTGCGGATTTGGAGCGGGAGAGGGATCACCTCAGGATCAGGCTCAGGGACACAGAGCGAGAGAGAGACCAGGCCATCCAGCGATATACTGAGGCCGAGACAGCTCTGAGGGCAGGGAGGCAGGCGGCAGAGGACGCAGGGGCAGGCTACGCATATGTGCTGCGAGCCAGAGAGGAGATTGGGTATTGGAGGGACCTGTACTATGGTGCTGTGCCAGCGGATCAGCGGGCGAGGAGCTTCCATAGATCGTCGCGCACAACGACGGCTACGGGAGGGAGTCGTAGGAGGCAGGCATCTAGTGGTGGGGTCATGGGTCCTCCACCACCACCAGACAGGCAGGGTGATCCCGGAGCAGGTCCATCTACAGCTCAGCGTCCGTCGAGGCCAGGCGGCTCCGAGGGAGGGAGTTCATCATAGCCATAGAGGGCTCCCCTTTGTATCAGTATATGTACCATTTTTGTATTGTAGACACCTGCGGGTGATTTTGTAGCCATATGATTTTTGACATCATTGTATCATGACACTTTATATATATATATGAGATGATTCATCTTTGCGGCAGCTATATGCATGTGTACCTTATGTGATGAAATGTTCTTATGTGATACATGTTTTATGATATGGATGCAAATATGTACATGATGCAATGCAATATATTTTTGTTCTTTTATGTTGTATATGTGATGCATGATGCAAATGTGAATGTATGTAATGCAAATGAATATGATAATGCAAATGATTATTTACATAATGAAAATGTGAGATGTGCTAACATGTGTTGTATGCAGGATGTGATGCAATTGTGATATCTATATGTATGTATGAAATGCTTATATGTGGTGATGCAGGTGTGAAAATGCAAATGTTTTTGGTGTGTCATTATACTCAGTCATGTGATAGCGGGCTACGCGGACTCGAGAAGGACAATGGAAGTCAATCAAGAAAGGGGGATGAAAGACAGAAGATATGAACATGAAAGAGCTTCTTGTGCGTTATCATCATTGAGCTTTATTATGGCAGAATAGGTTATGACAATCGAGGCATTTGTTCGGCCCAGAAAGTCATTGTACCCGTTTGCATGGAGATAAGACAGTCACAAACAAGGAATGCCCCAGTTCATACTAGACTCATAGTGTCCTCATATCCTTGGACAAGTCATAGCATTACTAAAAGACAATCCACAGACAACAAATGCAAATAGGTGACGATACCCCATCCTCGCCTTTCTAGTCAAAGACATCCTGGAGACAGAATCTCTAGTTAGAGACATCCTGGAAAAGCTAAAAGACATGTCACCAAATAGATGAAATCAAAAGAAAACCAAGACTCGACACCAACATCCACTGTAGTCCTCAAGTTTAGTGTCTCTTGTCACTTGTTTAAGTCTTATTTGATTGTGGTCACAATGTTCACTTTCACAAAAAGGATAGATAGCACTGAACCATATGTTGTCTGAGTCTGTTGAAAGATTTGATTTGTTGAAGCTCACTGTTGCTGCTGTGTCTCGTCTGAAACTGACTGAATCCATGAAACTGATACTTTATTGTGGAGAAAATGGAACTTTATTGTGGACTGGCGATGCAGATGTTGCTTTATTGCGGATTATGCGCGGATAGACTTGAAGGAAGCTGGAAGAAACTGTACTCCTTGAAACATGTGATGTTCTCAGTTCCACACCCATCACTAGACGTAGGAATTGGCCGTAGTCACAGATAGGATCTGATTTATTATGGATGGAAAGGGATGTGAAAAGGGAGGTTTATGGATGGCTAACCAATCTTAGGTAGATCAATAACAAGCCATGATGGGAATGGGTAAGTTTATTATGGATGAATAGGTTGTGAGTGTGTGCAAAGTGAAAGGATGAAAGAGAATCCTGAAAGAGGGAGGAGCAATGTCTCTACGCATGGCGTTGGTGACCCAGTTTTCACCATGGTACTTGCCCAGGGCGCCACCGAAGTGGTTTTCACCGTTGGACGAAATTATTTCTCTTTACTTTTTTGATTTTTCAATTTTTTTTGTGTCACAAGGCGCCTGTCTGCCAGGTTTTCACCAAGTAACGATTTTTTTGTTTTATAAATTTTTTTTTTTGTATTTTTGATTTTTTTTTGATTTTTTTGTATTTTCGAATTAGGATGTTTCGAAGAGCTTATGTGTAGAACCTGCGAAGGTGCATGCTGTTGATAGGATCCTCCAAAGGTTCACCTTCTGTAGTTGAGAGCTGATATGCCCCAGATCCATATACCGCTGTGATGATGTAAGGACCAAGCCAGTTTGGTTCGAACTTGCCCTTCTTATCTCTGTCTTGCTGATTCTTGGGGTTCTCTCTGAGGACTAAGTCACCTACTTCAAATGTGCGAGGCTTAACTTTGTGATTGTAGCTGCGACTCATTCTTTGTTGGTAAGCCTTGAGATGATTAAAAGTAGTGTGTCTTCGTTCCTCCAGCAGTTCTAGTTCTTGTAAGCGAGAGACCCTGTAATCTTCATCGTTGATTATGTTTCTCAAAGAGACCCGTAAAGAAGGTAACTCGACCTCAATAGGCAAGATGACTTCCACGCCGTAGACAAGTGAGTAGGGTGTAGCTCCTGTAGGTGTGCGGACACTTGTGCGGTAGGCCCAAAGTGCAGGATTGAGTTGGATGTGCCAGTTACGGCCAGCGTCGTCGACTGTCTTTTTAAGGATTTTGAGAATTGTTTTATTAGACGCCTCAGCTTGGCCATTACCTTGGGGGTAATATGGTGTGGAGAAACGGTGAGAGATATGGAAGCGGTCACAGAGTTCACGAACATCTTGATTTTTGAAGGGACGCCCGTTATCAGTAATAATGGAAGTAGGAATCCCATATCGGCAAATGATGTAGTTCAAGATGAAGGTAGCAATTTGTTTCCCAGTAACTTGTGTGAGAGGCACGGCTTCAATCCACTTTGTGAAATACTCTGTGGCTGTGATAATGAATTTATGTCCATTGGAAGAAGGAGGGTGAATCTTGCCTATGAGATCGAGTCCCCACTGACAAAAGGGCCAAGGAGATGCAAGTGGTTGTAGTTCTTGTGCTGGTGCATGTATGAGGTCTCCATGAATTTGACACTGCTTACACTTCTTGACAAACTGATATGCATCTTTTTTCATAGTAGGCTAGTAATATCCCGTCCTGATGAGTTTCTTGGCCAAGGTAGGACCACTAGTATGTGGGCCACATATCCCTTCATGCACTTCTCGTAACGCAATCTGAGCTTCATCATTCTCTAAACATCTAAGAAGGGTGCCATCTAGACTTTGTCGGTATAGTATATCAGCTAAAATGACGTATCGAGAGGATTGGCGAATGAAAGTGCGGCATTGATTGTTTGATAGATCGGGAGGTAAGATATTGTCGCGAAGGTATGTGAATATGGAACCATATAACTGAGATTCAGGACCAACAACACATATCATTTCCGTAGGAGTGATCTCATATGATGGAATCAGCAAGTTGTCTACCAGGAACTCATAGCAGGTCTCATTTTGTGGCAGATCAATGAGCGAAGCAATTGTAGCCATGGCATCTGCAGCACGATTCTGTTCTCTTGGTATCTGCTCAAACTCTATCTTTGCGAAGTGCTGTTTCAAATCATCTACCAGTTGTTTGTAAGGCATTAGTTTTTCATCTTTTGTTTGGTAATCATCAGTTGCTTGACGGATGACAAGTTGAGAATCCCCAAAAACACGAAGTTCCTGGATCTTCCACTGAACTGCAATTCTTAATCCAGTTGTTAATGCCTCATATTCCGCTATATTGTTGGTGCAAGGAAATGACAAGCGGTATGATTTTGGTATAGAATCGCCCTGAGGAGTTATAAAGAGTATACCCGCTCCTGCCCCGTGCTGTGTATATGAGCCGTCAAAATATAATTGCCATGACTTTGCAGGTGATATTGTTAAAATTGCTTCATCTGGAAATTCTGACTGTAGAGGAACATCATCTATCATGGGAGCATCTGCCAATTGATCTGCAATTGCTTGTCCTTTTATTGCTTTTCTGTCTACATACTCGATGTCAAATTCACTCAGAATCATTACCCACTTGGCCAGCCGCCCAGTAAGTGTAGCTTTGTTGAGAAGATATTTTAGTGGATCAATTCTGGCAATCAACTTAGTCTTGTGAGTGAGCATATAATGTCGTAACTTCTGTGAAGCAAAGACCACAACGAGGCATGCACGTTCGATTGGAGTGTAGTTTAGCTCATATCCCACCAATGTGCGACTGATATAGTAGACTGCTTTTTCCTTGCCGTCAGGTATTTGTTGTGCTAGGAGTGCCCCCAGTGCCGTTGGAGTAGCTAATATGTAGAGTAACAAAGGTTGATCTGGAATTGGTGGCATCAAGACTGGTGGGTTCAAAAGATAGTCTTTGAGCGCCTGAAAAGCCTGTTGACAGTTCTCATCCCATTTGAACTTGATATTTTTATGTAGCAGGTGCTGGAAAGGATTACACTTATCTGCAAGTTGTGCGATGAATCTTCGTACGGACTGGAGTCTCCCTTGTAAAGATCGAAGTTGACTGATATTCTTGGGTGGCGGCATGTCCAAGATAGCTTTTACCTTTGCTGGATCGGCTTCTATTTCCCTTTTAGACACAATGAATCCTAGGAGCTTCCCAGAGGTTACTCCAAAGACACATTTCTTTGGATTTAGTCTTACCTTATATTTTTCCAGCCGATCAAAGACAACTGAAAGTATGTCCAAGTGGGTGTCTCTGTCTATTGACTTTCCTAAAAGATCGTCAACATAATCTTCCACAGTTATGTGCATGAGATCATGAAAGATAGTAGTCATCGCTCGTTGATAAGTGGTGCCTGCATTTTTCAGCCCAAAGGGCATGACGTTCCAACAGAAGGTTCCCCATGGACAAGTGAATGATGTTTTATGTTGATCTTCAGGTGCAATCCTGATTTGATTATATCCAGAAAATCCGTCCATTAAGGATAACATTTCATGACCTGCTGTGAGATCAACGATCAAGTCTATGTTTGGTAATGGGAAATCGTCCTTTGGGCAAGCCTTGTTGATATCTCTGAAGTCTGTACATATTCGGATACTGCGATCTGGTTTGCTGACAGGTACCAAATTGGAGATCCATTCGGGATAATCAATTGGTCGTATGAATCCGACATCCAATAATTTCTCCAGCTCTGCCTTGATGAGTAATGCCACTTGTGGGTGCATTTTCCTCAGTTTCTGTTTTGCTGGCTTTGCCCCCGGTTTGACTGTCAAATGATGCATAACCAAATCCGGATCCAGTCCAGGCATATCAGCGTATGACCATGCAAAGTTGACTTGTCGTTCCTTGAAGAAGCTTATGAATTTTGTTCTTTCGGCCTCTGTCAAAGATTGCGCCAAGAATATGTTGTGTGGAACCTCTTCTGTACCAATATTTGTCTTTATAGTCTCCTCTACCAACATGGATGATTTTTCCTCATATGATACTGGGAGAATGTCGAGCCTTCCATCTTCGGGTGCCTCAGAGAGGTTTTCGCCCTCAGATACGTCCTTTCTTTTTACTTTTTCGGGGTCAGATAGCGCCACAGTGTGGTTTTCACCATAAGACCCTTGTTTTGTTCTTATTTTCACATTTTTGCGACTAGAAGGCCCGACACCCTCACTAAAGTATGCCATGTTGTTGAGTTCTATGGTGTATCCTGCTTTGTGGTCTCCAGGGGGAAGATCATCTCGAATGCCAAGATAGTCGACAATAGCTTCGTCATTTTGAAATGTATCAAATTGTGCTGGTCCTTCATGATCCCAGTCAATGAGTTGGGGGTGAACAAGGGGAAGGTCATTAGTGTTTTCAGAGTTTGCAGGGCTAAGAGTGAAGATGTGGTTATATTCGGGTATGTCAAGGCAATCGTCGAGGTCATCGATGGCACTCTCCTCATCAGTTTCGATCGTGAGCAAATCCAAATTGTCATCACTAGTAGCGCCTTCTGGGACAGGTGTCCTCATCCTATGTGATTTCAACCTAGGACCTTGAAACGAAGACTATGCGGGATCCTTATGGGTTGGTTCTTGGCCAACTCTAAACTTTTTGTAAAATTCCTCCTCCTTTGTAGGTTCATCTGGCTCTTTGAATGTCTCGGTGAGCTCATAGTCACTGGAGGATTTGTCTGAACCCCATTCCCACTCATTAGAATTTGTGGAAGGATAATCCTCCTGTTGAACTTCGGCAACTTTGATTCGCCATGCCTCTTTTGTTCTTTTATTGTGAATCTTGGAATTCAGAAAACCAAGTCCCTTGGAGCGTTCCCTTCTTGCAGTTAGCTCAGGTTGTAAGGGCTCCATGACACCTTCTTTGCGTAACCCGAGAGGGCTTTTTCCATCATACCCAAATTTTTGTAGAATTTTAAATCCTTTGCCATAGTTCTCACAGGGTATAATAGTCTGATCATGTGTGTCCTCTTCACTATCTTTATAAAGCATTTTGTATAAATTTTCCTCCTCTAGTTCACCCCATCTTTGAAAGGTGGTAGGATCCCATTTGAGTATCATGATGGAGATTTGCTTGTTAGGATGTGGCCTCCCATATTCTTTTGGGGAGCTCAGGACTTGTCGTAAAAACATTGTCTGATTCAAAGTGTATTCTCCCATGCCTTTGTCTTGAAACTTGCCTCTAAGTTCACCTTGTTTGGATGTCGAGGGTTTTAATGACTCAGGATCAATGTATGCCGAAGAAGGAGTAGCCTCACGGTTACTGGGAATGATAATTTCAGTATGTGACCTCAAGTTATTGCAATATATGAATGGATTTGGATCACCATTGACTGTTACCTCGACTCCATTATGAGGAAACTTAATGCATTGATGGTATGTTGATGGGACTGCCCTCATTTCATGAATCCAAGGACGTCCTAGCAATATGTTGTATGTGAGATCAAGATCTAGGACTTGACAAACCACATCCTTTGTGACTGGCCCTATTCTTAGCGGTAAGGTGACTGTGCCCTTGGACGAGCGCTCTTCATCATCATAAGCCTTGATGGTGATTTGGTTTGTAGCATTCACAGCCTTGTCAGAATATCCCAATTGTCTTATGGTACTCAAGGTACAAATATTTAGACCTGCTCCTCCATCTATCAGGACTCTCTTTATTCGGTGTTTATGTATGAAAGCATCAACGTGTAAAGGTGCATTATGTGGCTGACTTATGGAGGCGTCATCGGCTTCTGTAAACGTAAGGGAATGTGGAATAGATAGGTATCCCACCATGGCTTGAAACTGGTCCACGTTCAGATCAGTAGGAACGGTAGTGTCTCTCAAGATTTTGTCAAGGATGGCTTTATGTGCAGGGGATATACGTAGAAGCTCCAGAATGGAGATGAGCATGGGTGTCTTCCCTAATTGTTCTACAAGGTCGTACTCAGGCTTAATTGATAAAGGATTGGTATTCTTAGTGGAGGTACCTGGCAACATGATCTTACCTCGACGGGTTGTAACATGACATTCAGAGGTATGCTCAAACGAAGATCCAACACCCTTTAGGACAATCTTGGGTCTCTGAGAAGGATTCTCAGGATTTTTGTTCTTGATAGTGATAGTAGAAATATGATTGTCCATCGAGATGTGATTGATAGTAGAATCATAATTGTAAGGTGCTCTAGTGTAATTGGCTTGATCATCTGTGACTTTGCCTTTTCCTTTGTCATGTTTTGGGAATGGTTCCTTAAACATCTCATGCTCTTGATTAGATGAATGTCCCTCAATCTCAATGTCGCCTCTATCAATGAGATCTTGCACAATGTTTTTCAATCGATGGCAATTACTTGTCTTATGACCCTTACTCTTATGAAACTCACAATACTCATCATCATTCCACCAATTTGGTTTGACCTTTGGTTCATATGGAGGAAAATCTGGAACTGTGATCACTTTGTTTGCCACAAGCTTTTTGAATACTGATTCAAGTGGTTCTCCCAATGGGGTGTACTTCCTTCGCGGTTTAGCAGTTGTTTGATTGTTCACCTGATTGTTGGTAGAACTTGATCCAAAAAAGACAAACTTTGGTCTCATTGTATTGGCATCAACAACACCATCATTAACTGTGTTCTTGTTCTTGTTCCAAAATTTTGGTTTGTCCTTTCCTTTAAAGTCCTCTTTGTTTTCTTTGAATAGCTTGATAACTCCTTGTTCAATTAAGACCTTTTCTGTTGCTAGGCCCTTTTCAATAACATCCTTGAATGTAGACAAACAAGCCTTCCTGAGATCATATCCAATAGCCTTGTTAACATTTTGTGTGAACATTTCTACCATTTGTTTTTGCGGGATTTCGCAAGAGCATCTGCTAGCTAAGCTTCTCCATCTTTGTAAAAATGTTGCGAAAGATTCTCCTTCCTTTTGTTTCGTATTGCACAAGGTAGTAACTGAGACATCTATTTCTATATTGTAAGAGAAATGCTGAATGAATGCCTCTGCTAAGTCGCCCCATGACTTAATACCAGGAGGTAATTGAGAAAACCATTCCATAGCTTGATCGCCTAAGCTCTGTGGGAACAACCTCATCAAGTATGTTTCTTCTGCCGCTACCTCAATGCAAGCTGTGAAGAATTGTCTTATGTGTGCCTTGGGGTCTCCTTTCCCTCTATATTTGTCAAATTTTGGCGTTACAAAGTGTGGAGGAAATGGAGGCATTGGAATGCTCTTATCAAAGGGATAAGGACATATATCTCTCATAGTGTATGTAGGTTTTGGTGTACTCATGTCCTCCATTTTCTTTTGTAGATCCCTAATTTGTTGCTCCAAATTATTCTTGGGAGGGGATTGATTTCTTGTAGCATACCCCATGTTTGAAATGCCCATTTGAGGAGGAGCTTGTTGCATGTATGGATGATACTGATCGTAGACATGTCCATATGGAGGTCTATATTGTTGCGACATATATGGAGCACTTGGCATAACTTCATGTTGAGGGACCCCATATCTGTTTTGTGTATATAAACCATATTCAATAGGCCTTTCATTTTCCATTGTGTTGCCCCCAATTTTGACATGAGGTCTCCTTGTGTCAAAATTTTGAGGATGTCCTTGAGTATCCACTTGTTTTGATTGATCCACACCTTGAGCATGTGTCTGAGCATAAGGCCTCCATGATGGTCTTTGAGTGTAAGTATCATATGTTTGAGCTTGTGTATGTGGGATTGCTGGTTTTTGAAGCAAAACTGATGGTGACTTAGGCATCAAATTATTCGGTCCTCTATTTCCTCCACTATTTGGTCTCCTTTGATCCATGTTGGGTTGAATTTGTTGTGAGGGTCGACTTTCTATAAGTTGAGATAAGTCAAAATCATGCGGTATTTTAGCTCCACTTTGTGCCATCATGTGTAAAAAGTATTGACGATCTCTCCTCATTATCTCTTCAACCAATCTATTGAATTGAGGATTCATTATGGATTCTTCTATGTCTGCTGATAGTATTGAAGAATTGTCAACATTGTCATTGTGCGTAGCATTGTTGTTTATAGTATTTATGCTTTCCACATTTGGATTATGTCTATAAACATTCATGTCTGGTAATGTAGTGTGCTCAGGATTGTAGAATAGATCATTGTCATACTCATAAGAACTCATGTTTACGGATTCTTGAGCTTCTTTAGCTATTCTCCTAGATTTCTGAAGACGGGTTTCAACCATGAACTAGGTATTTGACCAAGATGTGAGAGACTAGATGAAAAATGGAAAAAGTATGGAAGACCAAGAGTTGTATGGAGTGTAAATGAATCTTGAGGTGTACTTGCAATGTCCAAAGTGTAAGACCAAGTATGTAAGTAGTAGAGTAGGTGTGACTTCCAAAGAGAGGATAGTTTCTCTTGATGAGGTAAGCTGACCTTGACCCTAAGTAAGACCAAATGAGACCCAAAGGTAAGAAACCTTGATGAGGGACCACTTAGCAAAGTGTAGTAGTATGTAGTGTGTTGACAAAGTATGATGAGGACAAGCAAGTGACCTTTTGACTCAAGTTTAGACAAGTATGAATGTAAAATGAGGTGTGAAGCAATGATGGACTGTATGAGACCCAGAGACAGGTTGAATGCTAGATGAAACCTGAAGAAACAACCTAGGAAGCTCAAGTGTGCCGAAACTGATTTTCTTTGTTCGCTGGACTGTAAAGTTTTCAATTCCTGACACAGACGCCTCTGTATACTTCACAGACGCGTTTCCCAGACACAGACGCTTCTCTATTTGACACAGACGCTAATAAAAACACAGACGCTATTCTTCCCCTCACAGACGCGCTTATATGACGCAGACGCGGTTAAAACAGACACAGACGCGTTTCTGTAACCTTAGTGCAATTTTTCCAATGTGTGAAATTGTTTTGTTGTGACCAAATCCGACTGTTTGACTGTTTTTCGTGACAAGAGGACACAATGTTGATGACCCAATGTTTGCAAGCTGTTTAGACTCCAAAAGTGTGTTGTTTGATGTAAAAAGTTTTGCATACACTTGAAGACACAAAAGACACAATGTTTTGTTGTTTAGTCTTGAATGTTTGAGTGTTTAGCATAAGACAAGCACAAATCTTAGGGCTGGCCAAGACAATAGTTGTTGATCCCACATAGGGTTTTACCCCCGAGGCTACGCTATTCAGAGCGGATACTTAGATGCTTGACCTCATTGGCTCCACCCTCGGCACTCACTTCTCGGGTCAGCCAAGCATCAGTCCCCATGAAAACTCCCCATGGCGAACTTTGTATCTCTACTAAGAACCGTATGTGTGTGGGCCGCTACCAGAGGTCCGACCTCCTGCCTCAACAACTAGAAGGATTTGGGCTTCTAAAACAAAAAGGTGCTAGTAAGGGCATCCGCTCGTGTGGCCATACATGCGGCACTTTCAGCTCTGTAAATACAGAAGGCTCCCAGCCGGTAGGGGTTACGCCCTACAAATGATCAAATAAATTTGATCAAACAGGTTTATGGGGAGACATAGTGTCGGTATGAACTAATCAACACACGTTATTCATAGTTTTCACCATGAATACATTTGATTATAGTGGTTCGGAAGAGGTGGGTTTTCCTCGCTACCACTTGGGTCGTTCTCTTCTCACTAGTAGTCCTAATGACCACACGGGAAGACAGGCCCTCTAAAGATCAAACAAAAAGAGCCTATTGCTCAAGACACAAAAGACAATGATTCAATTTTAGTGCACCAATGGAAGTGTTAGCTAATCTATGAAAACAAGGCACACAACAAAACGACAAAACCCTAGCTAAGGCCCTGCAACAAAGATTTATTAGTAGTTTGGATTGTTTCAAATGATCACCCCTTCCTGCAAGCACACAAGTTAGGTAAATTTTAGAAAACCCAAAAAGACTTTGTGAAAAGGGGCCTTCAACAAAAACGTATTTTGCCTTCAAAGCAAGCTGCACAAACTTGGTTAGCTAGATCTGCAAAGGTTAGCCGAAAATAATCCAGATCTGAAACTCTAAGCACAAAATCCGAAAACCCAAATCAAAGAAAATTGACAAATTTGCAAAACAGAAAACACAGACGCAGTTATACCAGACACAGACGCATTTGTACAATGTAGACGCGGTTATGTTATGCACAGACGCGCTTGGATACCGCAGACGCTATTCCTGAACAAAGACGCGATAAGATCAATCACAGACGTGGTTTTAATTCACAGATGCGGTTCCAGAAACCTGCAAAAATAAAATCTGGCAAAAACACAGACGCGATTCCAGATATTGCAGACGCTTCTGAAACACAAAAACGCGATCCGAACGCTCGCAGATGCGGAAAAAACCTAAAATGTCATCGAAAATTGTCCGATCTGCAACTTCAAAAATGCGAAATCTGCAACAAAAATGTTAAATGCAAAGGGACAAGAGTTCCACCGGGCGTGCCAAAATGTGTATGGTGAAAATGGATAACAATAATAACAATATTGAAAGGCTAAATGAATCCAACCACTAAACCCTAGCCTAACAATGAACAAAGATCCACCATAACATATGAAGATTACCTAAGACAATGCAAATAACTCAAAATCACAAAGATTATACCATCACATGTCCAATAGGGTTTTGATCTCCATTCTTCCTATCTCCATTGATCTTGCTTGATATATTTGCTCTCAGATTTTATGTGCACAAGAGCTCAACAAAGAACGGAATGTGGTTGCAAGTAGGATCGTAGTGTAGCCAAGTACTCCAAAATCAGTCATTAGTCATTAGGGTTTGACAATGAAGGAAGCATCTCCTTAAATAGAAGACACAATAAGAAATGGAGGGTTAAGATTGAGAGGTGTAAAAAGAGAGGTCGGCTAGGATTAGAGGGTAGGTAAAAGAAATACCAAAATAATGAAAGGGGTAGGTAGTGTAGGAATTAAGAGATGAATGACATGTGTCACGTGTAGAAAAAGATAATGAATTAATTAAATAAATAAAGATTTATTTAATTAATAGAAGAAATAGGATAATTAAATAAATAAAATATTTATTTAATTTAGGAAAGGGATAATTTAAATAAATAAATGTATTTATTTAAATGAGAAATAAGGCTAGAAGAGGATAAATGAATTAATTAAATAAATAAAGATTTATTTAATTAATAGAAGAATTAGGCTTAGATAATTAAATAAATAAAATATTTATTTAATTAGACCTGACAATTTTAGGTGTCTACAGTTGTTAATACTGATTCACCCCCCCTCTCAATATTAACCGGATCCTCTCAGATTAACAATTGGTATCAGAGCCTTAGGTCCTCTGTGTGCAGAAGCTTAACAACTTGAGGAAAATATCTTGAGAAAGATGATGAAGAAGGAGGGTCCCAAGTGTACCAAGGACAACTACCGAATATGGAGTGATCAGATGAAGATATATATCAAAGGAATGGGTTCTTAGTTTAGGCATCATGTGACAAACAAGTATGTGGCTCCTACTACCAATCCCTTGACACCTGATCAACTTAAGGAGTAGCAAGAAAACATCTAGGAACTTGAAGCAATTGTAAGTACTTTGTCTAACTCTAAGTATACATATGTTCATGGATTAGAGATTGCATTTGAAGTATGGGAGAAATTAGGTTTGATTTATGGAAGTGACAAACATGTACAAAGGGCTAAGGAAGAAAGTCTTAGAGGTAAATTTGATGATATGGGAATGGTTGATGGTGAGAATATAGCACAATATGAACAAATGAGTAAGGAAGTTGTAGGTGGTATTAAGAGTGTTGGAGGTAAAGTTGAAGAAGATACTGTTGTTAGTAAGATGCTTAGAACTCTCTTACCACAATATGCTATTAGGGTATCTACAATACAATAATTGAGATATGTTTCTAAAGATAAAGTTACTGTTGACTTTCTTATTGGTAATTGACTATATTTGAATTAAACAACTTTGATAATAGTGTTTCTAAGCCATCTGAATCTGCTTTTAAGGCTTTTGTAACTGGTACATCTGTGAAGAAAGGAAAGGATATTTGTCATAATCATGATTGCAGGCCGAGTCATGGTGGTAGCAGAGGAGATGGTGATGATGAAGATCATCTGATGGAACTTGAGGCACTATTGGCTAAAAGATTTCCTAGAGGCACCGGTAAGTACAAAGGTAAACTTCCTTTGAAGTATTTTTCCTGCAATAATATTGGACACATTGCTGCAAATTGTCCTAATGGTGATAAAAAGGAAAAGTTCATGAAATTTAAAGGAAAAGGAAAGAAACATTGCTATGTTGCAGTGGATGAAGGTGTGACAGATGAGGAATCCGAGGAAGAGGACAATGAGGAAATTGTCTTTGTTGTTGTGAAGGAAGATTTGATTGATGAAAAAAATTTGGTATCACATGGATAGCATTGATGAATGGATAATAAATAGTACCTACTCACACCACATGCCTGGTGATAGAAACTGTAGTCACATAAATCTGTCCATTTTAATTAAATGAATATTTGCTATTTATTTGATTAAAAATCCACTAGCCATCTGGTAATTAAATTAATATTTAATTAATTCATCTTCAAACATTCTCCCATTAATTAAATAAATTATTCAATTTATTTTAATTAATTCATTAAACCAAATTCACAATCAATTAAATGAATAAATCCTATTTATTTAATTTAATCCCCTTTCTTCTTTTAAATAAATTAAATAAAACATTTATTTAAATCATTAAATCCCCTCCCACTTGCATTATCCTAAAAATGCAACTTGCACCTATTTGTTGAAATAAATGAATTTTATTTTACAAAAATCCTATTTTTCCTCACCCACCAAACCCACTTGTAATCCTAACCCCCTTCTAGATTCTTCTAACCTCTTCCTAATTAGCCTAATCCATCCCCTAATTATTGTCACATCCCTAAGCAACTTGGAGTCACTTCTCAAAGACTTCAAAGTCTTTGAAAAGCATTAAATGCTTTGTGTGTTCAACAATTTAACCTCTAAAGTCTTCCAAACCACTTATGGCTCTTACATGACCATTAATGGTTAAATCCACTTGCACCCATGGTTAGGGACTTTGACCCCTAAACTCAACCCTCATGTAACCCATGTGTCTCCTCAATCATTTATTGCTTTGACCATGGTTATCCCTTTAACCTTTGCACAAGAGTTTATCCATTGGATAAAAACATTATTCTTTGGATAATAAATTTATTCACTCAACCCAACCTTAACCTTAACTCCCAAGTTAACCCTCACGTCATGCCAAGCAT
Source organism: Cryptomeria japonica (assembly GCF_030272615.1). Taxonomy (NCBI): domain Eukaryota; kingdom Viridiplantae; phylum Streptophyta; class Pinopsida; order Cupressales; family Cupressaceae; genus Cryptomeria; species Cryptomeria japonica. Next base: position 37,490,585 of record NC_081409.1, on the reverse strand, counting down.
TTAATGCTTCTTCCCTCTCCTCTCAACCCCTCTCATGTTGACACTTGTCATCCTGGGATTGGGTTGAAAGCCCTCACATGGATTGAATATCATTCAATCTTGACCCTTGTTGAGATTACTCAATCTCAACCATCCATTGCTCCATTTTTCCTATAAATAGAGTCCATTTCTTCAATATCCAAATGCTGAAAACTTGTATGCATTTACATTATAGGCATTTCTAGAGAGCATTTAGCATAAATCCATCATATTCACTTTTTTGGTTAAAAATTAACACTAGCTAAATAGATAATTTCTCGTTTTAGCTCTTGTTCTCATTTACATATCATTTTAGAGTATTCATCATTTCAATCTTGAATCTCCATAAGACATCCATAGTGCAAAAAGCTGCTGAGAGCTACACTCATTTGGAACTTGGAGAGGAGAGGAACAAGGAAGGAAAACCTACCAACATGGTAGAGAGCATATGGAGATGTTTAGTTACATTTTGTAGATTTATTATGCTTTTTATCTATTTCGTAGTATCTTTCTTGATATGCTTGTTTAGGAAAGTGTTTTTCTTATGATTTCTAACACTAACAAATTGGCTTTCTTGTTGTTTGTGTTGTGTTGTTATCATGACTAATCTTCCCATTTTGCAGAGCATTATTTGGTGAACCCGACGTGAATCCAACAACAACCTTTTATAGACAACTAACTTTTTGACTATTTTACTTGACACACAGGTCGCACTTTGGCGCTTTTGTTCACGCTTTAGCGCTATCGTTATTTGGTCTTATAGTGCTTTTATTTCTACAATAGCACTATTGTCCAAAATTTAGCACTTCTGTCTATATTCTAGCGCTTTTGTCTTTTAATTAACGCTTTTGTTTCTTTATTAGCATGTTTGTCTTATTGTATAAGTATTCTCTTTTAGCGCTCTTGTCATTACTTTTGCGCTCTTGTCATTACTTTTGCGCTTTTGTGTTAAGTAGTGCTTCCGTTTTCATATAGAGCAACGCTATTGTAACAGAGCGTTGTAAAAAAGACCTTGTAACCCAAAAATTATTTTTTCTTAGGCTTGTAGAAGCCCACCATAGAGGCAGATTTTACTAACTATTTTTTTCTGTTGTGCAGGTTTAAATTAGACTAAAGAGTAGATTTATTTTTTTTACTAACTTTCCTTTCAAAGTTGGTCTTAAAATGAATTCACTTTTTATTTTTGTTTAAAATTGAACTTCACACTTCATTTTGGGTTCTAAAATTAAATCACACTTTTCAGCTTGGGCTTAAAAATGAACTTCATTTGTCCAAACTAAAAAGAACAACAAACTCAAAATCCCACAAATTTGCTTTCATTGCAAGTTAGGATACACTTTATTTTTGGTGCTTAAAATAAGACAAATCTCATTTCTTGCATCAAACTTAAAAAAACTCACAATCAACACTTCAATTTTGGTCCAAGTAAAAAGAACAATCAACTTGTCTAAAGATTTCTTGTATTTCAAAGCAATTTACTTCATGCATAAGTGTTTCAAGTTTAGTTGACCAAGATTTTAATTTCCTAGTTTACTTAACACATTGCCTTTGAAGTTAAAAAGAACACCATGATTATTGGAGCAACATCTCCAAATAGTTAGATCACCATTGCAATGACAAGTTAAAAAGAACATGTGTATTTTGTGTTTGACACACTTGTGCAAAAGAGTTTGTTGAGTGGTCCTACTTCTAACACACACTATCCTCTTCCTTGGCTTTCGTGGTCCTAGGTGCAAGAGAAAAGTGTTAGTAACACTCAAATTTCATCTTTTTAACAGAGGTCTGCCAAGAGACACATCACTCTTGGGAACGACCTCGTGCGGTAAATCCTTCGAGCCGCTATAGAAATCAGGTGAGAGTGAAAGCTGTAGCCTTGGGTATAGCTATTCCTACAATGTAACTTGTTGAAAGGACAAATGGGCCCCACCACAAGTTAGAAGGCTCTTAAGTGAGTCACTGCAGAATAAACTTATGTCCAAAAACATCAAAAATTATTAAACACCTTTATGTAGTAGCCCACTCGTTCTATTGATTGAGGATATTTGTGATAAATTCAGTGCAAGAGCATAGAAGGTTTTGCTCCTAAGATACTCACCATACATATTTCGTTGAGTAGAAACATAGCTTTTTGAAAGGTTACTTGTAGCCCAATAAAAGTGGTGGCTCCCCCATTATAGGGATCATCTATTTGTTATGCTCGTGCAAGACTTAGTATATCACATCCTTACCTGCCTCGACAGGATTCATAAGGTATGTAGTACCAAAGTTGAAGAAATATCAAGATGTGGGCTGAAATTATCGCAACTGGCCATTTGACCTTAGTGATAAAGAGTGTTTAAAGTGTTTTTCATTTTGAGTCAAGACTAGTGCAAATTGAGCTGACTTTAGGCTTTGGAAACACCTAAAATATATTTGAAGGAAAGGGTCATAAAAAGTTCAAAGGATTGGGTTGATCCAGACCCACACCTATTTGTGCTTTTTGAGGCAACATTCTTGTGTTTGTGTGCTTGCTTTGTTTTCTTGTCAAAGAGAAAAATCAGAAATCCAATTCCAAAACAAGTATTCATCCAACATAGACATTTTCAAAATACCAACAAAAGATCAAAAACCAAGAGCAACAACAAAAAGTATCAAACTATATGACCATTCTTCACATCTTGAGAAAGAAGAATCTTCATCAAAATATCAACTTGAAGAAAAGACCATTAAGCTCAAAGGCTTTCATCAAAAGGAGGAAATTCTTCTATCTTAATAGACAAATCTTTGTCTCTCATAGAACCTTCTTACATCACATGCGTCTATACCTTCAAGGAAAATCAAATGAGTTTGATCAAGAGTCATTAAACCGCAGAGCTTTTACTCAATATAGAGCTTTGAGTTATCATCAAAATAAGGGAGGCAAGATCAATCTTGCCTTCTTTCCAGATAGTTGTATCACATATAACTCAGCTAGGGTAGAACCACCAACTCTTGAACAAGAAGAGGAAGAGTTTTTTCCTTTTGTAACACAAAGTTTCTATTGAAGTTAACATTTCATCCATTCCCACATTCACACATCATCAATCCATTCCAACTCTCAAAACATCAAGAGATTTTTGTCCTAAGTTCTATTTCGATATTGCTTGAATCAAACACAATACATCACTTTTTAAAGAGTGTCTCTACATCTAAGATAAACTCATCCTAAGAGGCATTTCTACACAGGTTAAAATTGGTCTATGAGTGAATCCTCTCATTACTAGGTAGTTGGGTCTGTAACACATCTCAGATCTCTCTAAACCTTATCACATCAAACTTTGTCAATCAAACACAACAAGCAATTCAAGAAAGAACTTTGGTAGCATCTACATTTAGTGCTAGAGATCCATATGCAAAACACCCCACCAAACATCAATCTTTCATTCCATCACCAACTCATCATTATTTTCATCAAACTTCAACAAAAACTTATAAACAAAATGGCTCAAACCAGATCAAGGTCTAGACAACAATAAATTGAAGAGGAAGAGGAGGAAAATATCAATGAATTCCAAGAAGCCCTTGGAGGAAACACAAATGATGAAAATCCAAGTACTCCTACTCCTGCGACAATAGAAAGGGCACAATACAACCATCTCTTTAATAGACTTTTTGATGAAATACTCAGGAGCAATGCTGATGCTCACTTTTTAAGACTTGCTCAAGAGGGGGCTAAACTACCCTCTAACTTTGATGTTGCACAACTAAGACAAGCATCAGAATGCCAAAGTAATAATGAGGATGAAAGAGGTCAAGATCACATTAGATATAACCTTCATCAAGGTAATCCCCCACCTCCTCCTCCTCGAAACGAAATAGACATGTTGCGGCAACAAGTCAAAAATCCCGCCCAACAACTTTATAGTGGTGTAAAAACTAATCAATTTTCACTCAATGACATTTGTCCCTATCCCTTTGATAGGAATCTTCATATGCCACCTTTTCCGCGAGGGTTTGAAACACCCAAGTTCAAAAAGTACCGAGGAAAAGGAGACCCTCATGATCATGTTAGAGAATTTCATTCAGCTTGCCTTGAAGTGGCATACGAGGACACATACCTAATGCGACTTTTTCCCCAAAGTTTGGGAGGAACCACCACATCATGGTTTTCCCAACTACCAAGTGGCATTAGGACCTTCGAAGAACTAGTTCAGAAGTTCCTAACACATTACTCACACAACATTGAATGTGATAACACCATGGCTGATCTATGTAACACTAAGCAAAAACCAGGTGAGCTATTTTCAGTCTTTCTGCAATGATGGCGTTAAATGTCTACCAGACGTTCTCTTCAATTACCTGAACAAGAACTGGTGGAAATATTTATTTCCAACTTAAATGACGAAATGGAATTTCACCTAGACGTAAAAGACATAGACTCTTTCAATGACATGATCACCAAAAATTTAAAATGTGAACGTGCTCTCATAAAAAAAGGGCTTATCAAGATATATAATGAACCAAAGGATGGCCCTCACCCGCACTTCAATAGTGACAAGCCTAACTTCTGGAATAAAAACAAAAACGTCATCAATGACGAGGTTGTGGATGCAAGAACTATCAAAAGTGCACAACTTGTGGTCCGATTTGCAGGATAGAACCCACCACCCAAGAATAACACAGTTGCTCCTCCAAATCAAGGACACAATGTACCTCAAGAGGAACCCAGACAACGTCAACAAAATTATAAACCAAAACAAAATACACTCCCTTAGGGGAACCTATTGAAATGGTGTTACGTCAGTTGGTTTCTCAAAATCTGGTGACCTTACCCAAAACATCAAATTATGAACCTCAAGTCAAACCTTCATGGTGGAGGGATATTGAACATTGCGATTTCCATCAAGGGAAACGACATAAGACAAGTAATTGTCATAGATTGAAAGATCTTATTCAAGATCTTATTGATCGAGGTGAGATCAAAATCGAAGGATGAGACCCAAAAACAACAAACAATGATCATCTCATGTTCAAGAATCCACTTCCATCACAAGATCAAAGGGGTCCTTCCAGTTCAGGGAGAAACACAGATACCATTGATTATACGCAAGTCGCGTATAATTACACTGCGAATCACCTATATGATGCCAATGAACAAATTGCAACTATTACCATAAAAAATCCCAGCTCCACTTGCAATGTTGTTACACGTCGCGACAAGATCACCATAAAAGCAGCTCCACAAGGCACCCCATCTATCCCAAAGAAATATAACCTTGTGGAACCGTTAGAAAAAACACCCACACTGATATATATCTTAGAGCTATTACACTTATCCCCATCTCATAAAACAATCTTGGATCAAGCTCTCCAAGAGGTGTCAATCCTTGCAAACCTAAATACAGATCAATTCCAAGCTATGGTTGGAAATCTAGGGTCATCACTTTGTCTCACTTTCTCTGAAAGTGACAATGCATCCTTCCAACAACCTCATAACACCTCACTCCACATTGAAGGGTTTATCAACCAACATAGGATCAAGCAAGTCTTGATCAACAATGGAGCAGGCCTGAATATCTGTACACTACAATTGGTCACAACATTGGGATATGCAATTGAATCAGTGGATCCTCATAAGAAGATAACAATCAAAGCCTATGATGATGCAGAGCGTTCATCCAAAGGAGTTGTTGTGATACCAATCCAAGTGGGCCCAGTGGTGAAGCACATTATATGTCAAGTTCTGGACCTTCCACTGCCATATAATTTATTGTTAGGAAGACCTTGGATACACGCCATGCAAGTCGTTCCATCCACCTACCATCAGTGTATCAAGTTCCCATATAATGGGGTAGAAATTACAATCTTGGGCGATGCAAACCCCTTTGCATATTGTCACAATATCAATCATCAACCAGAGATTACTGTTCCCAACAATAGAGAAGCCATCCCATCCACATCATATGTAAGTCCAACCTCTCTTTCTAGTTCAAACACCACTATACCCAAGCAAGAGAAGCTCAAGATGAAAATAGCAGAGGAAGGTCCCGGGGAGTATAATTTGAGCCAACTCTTTTATGTTGGACAAATGCCTACTTCTCCTAGAACTCATGGTAAACCTCAACAGTTACTTCAAACACCACTGGCCAAGCCAACATGTACTTTAACACCTTTCATCCTTGGAAAGACTCAAGAAGATGAAACCAGAGATGAAGACCTAGCAGAATGGATCTATAAAGATCCTATCACAACAAACATCCCACAAGCTAAGCTTCCCATAGATCAATATGGCAAAGGCCTTCTCATTATGCAAATAATGGGTTATGATGGTCAAAGTTCTTTGGGACCTTGTAAGCAAGGAAGACATGAACCGCTACTGCCGGAATTAAATCCCAAAGATAACATTGGACTAGGCTTTCAAAAGGAGATCCTTCCTAAGCTTAGATTCAAAGGAAAACCCAACAAACCTCTATATTAGCTAGCTACAAATAAGTCACCTTTGATTATATCAGCAACACCATGCACCATAGCAACTGCCCCATTGAGGCCAAAAATCCCAGCAAAACCATCCACGATACCAATCATCCCACCAATCGAACCAACAAACCCATCAAAAGAAGCAATCGCATCAACAACACCACTAGCACTATTAGAACCCCCAACAGTCTCGACAACATCGACAATTCCAAAAGAAGCAACAGATTCAATGTTGGCATTATGTGAACCAGTATGAGGACATGATGATATTGTATGTTGTCATTGATGTCAATATGCTGAAGAAGAAAGAATCGGTATGTTACCATGAACCGGTATATGTGAGAACTGGTATATGTGCCAAAGTGAAGCGGTGTGGTTGTTCAAGGTGAACTGACATGTGGTTATGGGAACCGGTACATGGAAGCTTTGTATGACTACCGGTTGGTAGTCTCAACTTTAGGGTTTCCGGTTGAAGTACTTCAAGCCTGTGTGACTCAACTGGTGACTTTGTGTGATGAGTTAGCATTGTAATGAAGAACAGATCGTGTTGCCATGTCAGCCTTGTGCATGTGAAGGATCTTTCATGAAGGAGATTGTTCCTATCTACCTCGGGAATGTGCAAAGTTTGTAAATGGTGATAACACGTGATGGGTTATCATCCGCCATGAAATCGGTGGAAAATGAATGATGGAGAATGTCTTGAGATTGGTTCAAGACTGTTGCATTTAATGTAATGTGCTCAACGATCATGATTGAACCATTTGAATTGCTTAACCTAACAGGTTTTAGGGTTTAGGGTTTATGCTACCGACCTATCTGTTTCCTATAAGGTCGATGTTGTGTTTCTTTCTGAGGTTGTTGGAAAAAGTTGTGTGTGAGTATCCAAGTGAAGAGATACATGATTCTTGCCAGACCAAAAGAGAGAGGTGATACCTGCAGAGTGTAAGTGCAGAAGGTGAAGAGGAGCTAAAGTGGATCTGCATTGGCATTGAGTGTTGTTACCAGATCATTGTAATACCTGTTGATCTCTAACCACTTCAACAGTTGGGAAATCCCTTAACAGGGTAGCTTTAACTGGCTTACTGTAAATCCTTTAATAGGGTGACTCAAAACCATTGAGTTCTTGAAATCCTCTAACAAGGTAACCTTTAACAGGGTTTAACCCTTAACTGGGTATTCTAGCCATCCCTTAACCGGGTGATCCCTAACAGGATCACTTCCCGATAGAACCTATTGTATCAGTCTTTAACCGGACAAGGCTCCTAATAGAGCGGACTTCTAAAGAGTTCAAAAAAAGCTTGTGGGTATTCATCCCCATCGTGGTTTTTCCCAGTTGAGTTTCCACGTGAAAAATCTATGTGTTATGTGTGGTGTTATTCATGTGATGGTTTGAGTGATTTGTGTCTGAAGGTAAAACATGTTGATCTAGTTGTTTATATATATTTGATGATAGATTACTTGTTCATGCACTAGGGTGAAATGGAATGAAGTATTAGATTGTATGAAAAGATAAGTGTCAACCGGTTTATGCTTGTCTCAGTTATTCTGGGTTTTGCCAGTTGAACTCTGTTTAAGACCGGTGTTACTGTTTGTCTGCTAAAGCACAGAGTCTGCTGACAAACCGGTTTAGGATTGTGTTCTGTCTATATTGATTCACCCCCCCCTCTCAGTACCAGTATGGTACTATCTGTTCATCATTGATTTATCATTCAACACTACCAATACTCCTGGTATCAGATTCTTTGATCCCCATAATTCTTCCTGCATCACCGATCATTTCATCTACAAGGGTACATCAACCGATCACACCTGCAATGTTTAACTCAAAGGACATCCTAGTATGGTATAGTAATTGGATACTGGAAAGCGACTCAGAGACTGACTCACATGAGTGGGAATTTGATTCTGTCCAGCTTAATACTTCAAATGAGGAAGACGCATCATTACCTCCACCTCGCAAAGACATCCCTGTTTACGGAGAAGCACAAATAAATACCTCTTGGATTCCTGAATTGGAAAATTCTTCCACAGATCCTACGTCACATCCTATGCCTGATTTTGATAGGGAGAGTACCATCAACAACCTTCACCACAACATCTTGACCCTCACTGACACATCTAACAAACTTAACCTAATCGATGAGGTAATGCCCATTATCCATCCTGAACTCATCGAATGGAACCAACCTAATCCCCCATGCCTTGACCAATTCCAAAATGGTGAGGCGATCATTAACTTTTTGGAACTAAGGGATAACATACCAAGCAGGGATCACAAAGCTAGATTCGCCATTGAACTTAATAGCGCAACATACTTTGGGCAGATACCAAACCTTTCAGCTGCAAAAATATAACAATAAAACATGGATCTTCCAATGAAAACCACACTGTGGCACTGTTTGATCCCACAAAAGTAAAAAGAAAGAACATATCCAATGGTGAAAACCTCTCTGAGGCGCCTAAGGATGAAAGGTTTGACATTCTCCCCTCTAGTACACAGCAGGAATGATCAACGATTCTCATCGAGGAAACCAAAAAATACAATGTGGGGACTTTTGAGACTCCTCATCTCATAAATCTGGCATCTCTTTTAACTCCAGAGGAACAACCTAAGTTTGTCGAATTCTTTCAGAAGCACCTGCTCAACTTTGCATGGTCATATGCAAACATGCCTAGTCTTGATCCGGATTTAGTCATGCATCACCTCACCGTAGTAGAAGGAGCCAAACCTGTCAAGCAGAAGCTTCGCAAAATGCACCCCCAGATTGCGGTACTAGTCAAAGCAGAACTTAAGAAACTCCTGGATGTTGGTTTTATTAGACCAATTGATTATGCAGATTGGATATCCAATATTGTACCTATTGGCAAACCAAATGGGGGCATCCATATCCATACTAACTTCAGAGATCTAAACAAGGCATGTCCTAAAGATGATTTCCCCCTACCAAACATCGACATAATAGTGGACCTAACAATAGGACATGCCATGCTTTCACTCATGGATGGCTTTTCAGGGTACAACCAGATAAAGATCGCACCAGAGGATCAACATAAGATGACCTTCACATGTCCATGGGGAACATGTTGCTGGAATATAATGCCTTTCGGTCTGAAGAATGGAGGAGTGACCTATCAAAGATCAATGACTACCATCTTTCATGATATGATGCATACCATAATGGAAGATTATGTTGATGACTTATTGGAAATATCACTAACAAGAGAAGGTCATCTAGTAATATTAGAGAAAATCTTTGATAGACTGGAACAATATCATGTTCGACTCAACCCAAAGAAATGTGTCTTTGGGGTAACCTTAGGGAAACTTCTAGGATACTTTGTCTCAAGCAAAGGTATTGAGGTCGATCTTGCAAAGGTCAAAGCAATCATGGACATGCCACCACCAAAGAACATTAGTAAGCTAAGGACATTACAAGGATGACTTCAATCCATCCGAAGATTCATTGCACAACTGGTAGATAAGTGTTATCCTTTTACACACCTATTACACAAGAACATCCGCTTTCAATGGGATACCAGATGCTAGCAAGAATTCCAGATGCTTAAAGACTATCTCATGAATACACCATTGCTGATCCCACCAGATCTGAGTAGACCTCTATTGCTCTATATTTCAACAACAAATACAGCATTGGGAGTACTACTGGCTCAACACAATACAGAAGGGAAAGAGTGTGTTGTTTACTACATCTCTCGCACATTGGTTGGCTATGAACTCAATTACACATCTATTGAGCGAGCTTTCCTAGCAGTAATCTTGGCAGCTACTAAACTGAGGCACTATCTGTTAACACATAAAGTACAACTCATTGCCAAGATTGATCCACTAAAGTACTTACTCAGTAAAGCAACATTGATAGGTTGCTTAGCCAAATGGGTGATGATTTTAAGTGAATTTGACATCAAGTATGTGAACTGTAAGTGTAGTCACATAAATCTGTCCACTTAATTAAATGAATGCTTAGTATTTATTTGATTATTTAACCATCAATTAATGAATTAATTAAATTAATATTTAATTAATTCATCTTAACCCTCTTCTCCTATTAATTAAATAAATTATTCAATTTATTTGATTTAATTCACTTAACCAAATTCAGACCATTAATTAAATAAATAAATCATATTTGTTTAATTAAATCTTCTCTCACATTTAAATAAATTAATATTTATTTAAATCCCCCAAAATCCCACCTCTCACATTTAAATAAATTAACATTTATTTAAATCACCTTTATCCTCTACCCACTTGTATTTTCCTACAAAAGCAAGTTGCACAATTATTTTAAATAAATAATTTATTTAAATCACCTTTATCCTCTACCCACTTGCATTTTCCTACAAAAGCAAGTTGCACAATTATTTTAAATAAATAATTTATTTAAATCACCTTTATCCTCCACCCACTTGTATTTTCCTACAAAAGCAAGTTGCACAACTATTTTAAATAAATTATTTATTTAAAATCCTATTTATCCTCACCCACTTGAAACCTTTAATGGTTTCCCTTAAAGTATTCAAACTTGATGGCTTTAAAGTCTTCAAACTTTATGGCTTCCTTCTATAGTCTTCTTAAGACTTTAATGGTTTTCCTTAAAGTCTTCAAGCCTTTAATGGTTTCCCTCAAAGTCTTCAAGCATTTTAATGCTTTATCTTCATTTTTCTCATTTAAATAAATTAATATTTATTTGAATATTTATCCAAATGCAAATTACACCATTTAATTGAAATAAATGATTTTATTTTAATTGAAAATACCAAAATTTCTCCCACTTGCATTTTCCTACAAAATCCACTTGCATGCCTAAACCCCTTCTAGAATTTTCAAATCACTTCTAAATAACCTAACCCCTTCTCTAAACTTTGTCACATTCCTAAGCAAAAGGGAAGTCACTTCTCAAACCCTCAAAGTCTTTGATAACCATTAAAGGCTTTTAACCTTCAACCACTAAATGGCTCAAAGTCTTTGATAACCATTGAAGGCTTTCAACCTTCAACCACTTAATCCCCAAAGTCTCCAATAACCATTAATGGTTAATTCAAACCTTCCCACATGGTTAAAACATTTGTTTTGACTCAACCTCTATCCAACCCAAAGGTCTCATCAGGCCATTAATGCTTTGACCATGATTATCTCTTAAACATTTGCACAAAGGTTTATCCTTGGATTAACTCTTAATCCAGTGGGTAATCTTAATTTGGACTTGACCCTTAGCCTCTAGATAACCATGAGGTCTTCTTAGGCCTTTAATGCCTCCAACCTCTTCTCTCAACCCAATCCTATGTTGACACTTGTCACCATTTTATTGGTGCCAATTGTGCACATGGATCCCCAACTTTCAAACTTGGCCCTTGATTAAACCATTCAATCTTAACCCTTCATTTCCCCATTTCTTCTATAAATAGAACCCTTCTCCTCAAGCAAAAAAAGAGAAGCATTAGAGTATTGTTGTTATACTGGCATTAGCATAGAACTTTTTCATAGCATCACTATCTACTCTTGCATAGTATTTGCTTATCATATTCAACCATCTTGAATCTCCATATGGCATCCATGGCTAGTGCTAAAAGCTGAGAGCTACACTCATTTGGGACTTGGAGAGGAGAGGAACAAGGGAGGAACAACTATGAGCATCTTGATTAGCTATTTTATTCAATGTTTATATGCTTTCTATTTCATGCTTAATATCTCTCTTGATATGCCTGTTTAGGATAATCTTTTGTTGCTAACACTAACGTTTGTTTCTTGTGCTCTTGTGTGTGTTGCCATCAAACAGATTTTCTAATCTTTTTGCAGAGCATCAGTAAGGCTATCAAGGGTCAAGTTATTATAGATTAGTTGGCCGATGCTCCCCTCATAGGCGATCATCCTCTCATTTTCAATTTTCCAGACGAAGAGATATTCATGATCACAACAGCACAACCATGGAAATTATACTTTGATGGCTCCTATACTAGGCATGGCTCGGGGGCAGGTATCCTGTTTATCACACCTCAAGGTGACATCATCCCGAAGTCTTACATGCTCACATTTCCATGTACAAACAACATAGCAGAATATGAGGCCTTGATCGTAGGACTTCGGCTAGCCGTACAATGGAAGTTAAAAGAGCTACAAATATATGACAATTCTCAATTGGTCATCCGACAAGTCACAGACAAATATTAGACCAAAGATGATAAACTCATGCCGTACAAACAAATGGTGGACAGTTTAAAGGCATCATTTACTACTATCACCTTTGAGCAGATACCCAGAGAACAAAATTGAGCTACTGACACTATGGCTACTATTGCATCTCTCCTAGATCTTCCACATAATTCAACATGCTACAAGTTCTTGGTCGAACAACTTTGAATTCCCGCTTATGATATCCCCAAATCTGAGATGATATGTCGCCTTGTCAGTTCTGAATCCCCATGGTATGGTGAGTTCTACACCTATCTACGTGATCACACACTTCCTCCTAACCAATTGAATAACCAATGTAAAACCTTCATTTGCCAAACCGCTCGATATACCATTATTGCTAAAACCCTATACCGATGTAGTCTTGATGGTACTCTCCTTCGATGTTTGGAATAGGATGAGATAACAAAGGCCTTGGAAGAGGTACATGAAGGAATTTGTGGAACTCATGCAAGCGGTCCATCACTAGCCAAGAAACTCATGCGCACTGGATACTATTGGCCATCCATAGAAAAAGACTCCTACTATTTTGTCAGAAAATGCAAGAAATGCCAAGTTCATGGAGACCTGATACATGCACCAGCACAGTAATTGCAACCCATCACAACACCATGGCCTTTTTGTCAATGGGGACTTGACCTTGTGGGTAAAATCCATCCATCTTCATCCAACAACCATAAGTTCATCATTACCGCCATCGAATATTTTACAAAGTGGATCGAAGTTGTTCCACTAACCCAAGTCACCAGCAAGCAAATAGCCCCATTCATCCTTAATTACATCATCTGCCGGTATGGTATACCCATGTCCATCATCACAGATAACGGTCTTCCTTTAAAAATCAGGATGTTCGTGAGCTCTGTGAGAAGTTTTATATCCAACACCGCTTTTCCACTCCCTATTACCCACAAGGAAATGGTCAGGCCGAAGCATTAGATGAGAACATATTAAGAATCCTCAAGAAGACAGTCAATGATGTCGGTCGTGATTGGCATGTTCAATTGAATCCAACACTATGGGCGTATCGGACTAGCATTTGAACCCCTACAGGCGCAACTCTCTACTCACTGGTCTATGGTGCAGAAGCTATCCTTCCTATTGAGGTTGAGATACCATCTCTACGGGTTTCCTTGCATAATCTCATAGATGATGAAGTATACCAAGTTTCACGTCTCCAAGATTTAGAGCTACTTGATGAAAAATGACAAGTTGCATACAATCACCTCAAAGCCTATCATCAGCGCATGAGTAGAAGCTATAATCATCGAGTTAGACCTTGCACATTTGAGGTGGGAGATCTTGTTCTTCAAGAGAATCCTCATAACCAACCAAATAGAGAACATCAGGGAAAGTTTGAATCAAACTGGTTGGGTCCATATGTTATCACTGCTGTATTTGGGTCCGGGGCATATCAGGTGGCTACTTCAGAAGGAGAACTGCTAGTAGATCTGATCAACAACATGCATCTCAAATGATTTTATACATAAGCTGCACAGAGCATCAGGCTCCCATACATACCAGAAAAACACCAAAAACATTCAAATAAATGTCCTGCAGAAAATAGTAAAGAAAAATCATGCATCCAAACGGTGAACAACCACTCTGGTGGCACCTTGGGTAAGTACGATGGTGAAAACCTGGCAAACAGGCACCACTCGTAAAGGCTATGGATCCATTATCTTTTAGACTTATGGTGATCACATTCATTTGCATCCACTCATCCATCAATCCAAACCATGGCTTGATAATTGATCTGCAATCAAAGATAGTACTTCATGCGTCTTACATCCCACTTTTTCATAGTCATGTCTAACTGGGGGCAATGCCCTTAATCTATTTGATGGAAGTGGATTATGCATTACTTGTGATTCATTAAGTTCTTCATTGAAAACTGTCTCACAAAATCCAAAAACATTCAAAACAATAATCAAAATACCAAAAACATTGGAAAACTATCTCACAAAATCCAAAAACATTTTGAAAACATCAAAAATCAATCAAAAACATGGCAACGCTTTTGTACATATGCATCCAAGCAGATACCAAACACACATTCTGAAATACTCAAATGATGACCACTGATCATATCGACCAAACAATCAACATAGGTACACACAACTGTCTTCACAAGGATGCATCCTTCCTTACCAAAATGAAGACAAGATCACATTTTCTTTGACAAGAAAATTCTGTTTAAGCTATCAAGTACTTGGTTAGTTTGATAAGTTATTTATTCATTTATATCAGGTTCCTACGCTACTCCGGGATATCCACAAGTGATTAGAGTGGCCAGGATGGTTCCTAGGCGTTGTTTATGTATCTTCTATGCATTATTCCAATGAAGTTCTGGGGCATGTACTAATGGTGTCTACGTGGGAAGTTCACTAAGCTACGTGATCTCATGCAAAATATAGTCATGGATCACTACGGCTTGTTGACTACAACGTATACCTCGACCATATGAGCACGAACCATTATGGAAGGTCCATATTCTTTATGCTTTATTTATGATGTTTGTTTGTAGGTACAATGCTCGATCCTTGGTTCCTACTGCCTCATCCAAGTTAGATATTACCATGCTCAATGATGAAAATAAAAGCACTATGGATCATCATTCCATCTCATCTATTTATATTGCATTCCGTTGCATGTCACCCATCCATTTAATCATTCATTATTCATATGCATGGTTTTATATGCAAATGTGAACAAGATTAATATGAGAAGTTATGGGAAAATGAGTTGGTCTTGGATACCATCATGACAGAGTTCTCTGATACATCATCAGTGCATCATGCAAATTCTAAACAACCTTGCATTCATCTATCATAATCACATCATCATTACATTTAGTTGCATTTGAATAAAACCTAGTTCATTTCCTTACATATAGGTTTATTAAAATCTTAAAAATTCTTCATTAGCATGCATTTCATATCATTTAGTTGCATTTAAATACATATCATTCATTATCATTTATTTACATTAATATCATCATATCATTTCACCATTTCACAACTCATGACATTTAGATTCATTTCTATAATAAATTAGTCATCATTACATTTACTACCATTATTAGCCATTACTTCCTTCATTTAGTATCATTTATCCTCCTCATTTACCATCATTTAAAACTTCTTTACCATACATTTGTTTAGATTCTCATAGTTGCATGCATTTATAGATCTATTCATTAGTTAAGTGCATTGATCTATACATCTAGTATATTCTTATACTCATTCATTTCATTTAGGATTCATTAAAATGCATTCATTCTCCTTTTTAATTGCATTAAGGTGCATTTATTCATTAAACTATGAGTTACATTACCATTTTCACTTAGCTACATGTTATTAACATTTGGCTCATAAACATACAAAATCATTTGTTTCAAACATTTGGTTTATACATTTTTACATCTACATTAATCTAAAAACCCATCTAGATGAATTTACATAAATAAATCATTCATTCATCACATTACATTATAACCTCATTGCATATCATTATCTCATCATCGCATCGACATAAAATACAAGTACTATCTATATCATCATTAGCATCATTTCATTATGCATACATAATCATCATCGCATTGACATACATGAAGCATTAACATCAACAAATCATGCATATCAACCTACATCCACATGTTAACATCCCATTTATAAAACATGCATATAGACATCATATAGGAATAAATCATCACAAAGCATGCATGTAGCCATCATATAGGAACAAATCATCATGAAACATGCATAAATAAATCATCTCATCAACGCATCCATATAGAAAGTACAAGTATCCATCTAAGCATAAATCATAGATCATCATCCTGCATAAAACCATACATATCATCAAAATGCATATCATCATAAAATATGGGATCTCCTCATATATCATATCATATCGACAAAAACAAACATGTATCAGAGTACAATGAAGTCCAAAATATCGGCTACCAAGAGCCATCCAAGACACAGTCCAAAATGACAATATGATAACATACATAAATGCTCTCTCAAATGCCACTCTGACCAGATGCTGCACCACCATCACCACCTGCACCACCATCACCACGTGCTCCCCCACTATCCCCCACACCACCTGATCTATCTCTCCATGGAGGCTCCATCACACCACCACTGCTCTGCATCCTCTGTGATCACTCTGATCTCACCCACTGCATCTGGGAATAGCTAAGTGCTCGTTGACTAGCTGGCACCACCTACTCATATAACCCCTTCCAATAATCTATCTCTGCATGTGCTCGTTGCATCTCCCTCATCACATCCCCAATAGGACCTTGTGCTCCTACTCCTGCTCCCACCCGTACTTTCTCTTGCAACTCCGCAAATCTCTCCACGACCCGATCTCTCTCCCGCAGCACTACAGTCAGCTCTGACTCTTGTGCAAATAGATGCACATCTCTAGCGGCCACCTCTGCCTCCATATCCTCTAGTCAGGTTTGCAAAAATAATATCATATGATCCCGCAGATCTCCACCCCTTGTTGCTCCCTCCCCTATATCCATAGGTGCCTCTCTAGTGGCTCTCTCCCCTGTCTCCCTAGGTACCTGTCCCTCACCTGCATCCCTGCCACCTAGTCTTAGGCCTCCCTACATCAAAGGTCCCTGCAATAGCCGCAATAGATTCCCACCTCTCCCTCTCCGCTATAATCGTCCACCACCCTCACCTCCACCTCCGAATCCACCACCGCCTCCACCTCTGAATCCACCACCTCCTCCAAAACCCCCACCCCCTCCTCCTCCTCCTCCTCCATCACCACCTCCTCCATCCCCACCACCACCATCTCCTCTCCCTCATGCACCTACGTGACCTCCTCTCCTCTTCCGTCCCTATCTCCTCTCCTCCTCAAAGGATGGAATAGGCTCTGTTGGATCTGATATCTGAGGAATCGGATGTGCCACAATGTACTGAGTGTACTCATCTGACACCCTAGCATCTACCACCCTCGACCTCATCTTCCATGGTCTCACCTGTAGTGTGAGAAACTCTACCAAACCCTGATCATAAGGTAACACTGGTCCCCATAGGTACCTCTCTCGGACTACTTTAGCATACTCTCTAGAACCACTCGACAGTCCCTGCCTCCGCCCAAACTGTCTCAGCACTCTACCCGGAAGTTGTCTCTCCACATTGTAGGTTGTCCTACCAATGAGGTATCATGTCATAAACACATACGACAATGCCTCTGCATCATCCTCCCACAACTCACACTCAATATATGGCCTCCAGATCACGGTATCCAAATCGTCCAGTGGCTACCGCCACCACTCTAACTTCCCTAGGTGGGGCTGACTCATCATACCTCCATACATGAATACATATGGCTGGTCCACTGCTCGGAATCTTAGACTAACTGGTCGGGTAACAGGTAAGTGCTCCCATGCCCAAATATGCAGCAAAGTGATCCCCACTCCTAATGAGCCCACCCCTCGGTATGCTACCTCATGTAGATCTCAATATAAGTGCGATAGCACACACGGTCCCCATGCGAATCGGGTCCCCTCTGTCATCATTTGCTCGATCACTTGACCCCAACCAACGACAAGTCCTTGTGATCGTTGATCTAGACATAGCAGTCCCCCAACAATCCCTGATAACCTTGATGGTAATGGATCATACAAGGCTACTATATCCTCCCAGGCTATCAATCCATCATCAATGAAGACATCCTCCTCAAAAAATCTCTGCACTGCTGCTGTCCCCCATGCTCGGTCATATGTCACCAGCTCTCCTTGAATGGGAATGTGCAGGATGCGCCATACATCCTCCAATGTAATTGTCATCTCCCCCTATGCCAAGTGAAACGTACATGTCTCACTATGCCATCGCTCTGCCAATGCTGTGATCAACCCACGATTCGTCTGAATCATGGGCATATACATAACATCATACAGGCTTTTCGCTGCAATGCAATCCACCTCGGCCTCTGTCAATCGATCGCGCAACACCTATATGGCGGGATGCCTCTCATGCATCTGTAAGACATGAAAATCCTCCTACACATGTGCATCAACCATCATCATCAGTTGTTTTATTTCAAACTTTCTTAAGTTTAAACCTAGACTATCAATAGATACTTTGATCAAGTATCTTCGGGTCTCAATAGGTAAGTAATCATGACACACCTAGACTATCAACATACATTTATCCTAATGACCTAAGTCTCATCAGGACTGCTATGGTTCAAAACAACTCTCAACTCACATCTCCATCCATCCATCATTGGCATCAAGAGATTCTTGTTCACAAACACTCGGGCATCTATTTTCCTAACCAGAGCGCTATTCTGTAAACAATAGCGCTACAATACTGACAAATGCGCTACATCAGCTACCCAATAGCACTAAGCCAACAATAGCACTATATCAGCTATACAATAGCGCTACCTAACAACAACATCGCTCAATCAACTGCACAATAGCACTAAAAACCCAAACGTGCTAAAACAACTATAAAATAGTGCTACCTTTGGCAACAATGCTAAAACCACTATGCAATAGCGCTATAGCGGCACAATAGCGCTATTTTAGTTGACAATAGTGCCAAAACACCATTTTAGCACTATTGAGTTGACTCAACTTGGACCAAGCAAAAAACATATCAAAAATACATGAAATTCACATACCACTGGTCCGTAGTCGTTTGGCCGCTGGAATCGACAGACTCGCTCTAGCCGATGATCTGCTATAGGCACCGGTATCCTAACTGCTGCTTGCTCTTCCAAAAGGTCACTATCAAAGCTCCAATTTCACTATGGACACGAATGCAAATGAGCCTGTTTTCACCCCTTTCCACCCATATATACCCTTCGCTGTAACCCTAATTTTTACCCCGCTCATCACTGTGGTCCCCGTGAACTTCCTGAGCCTCCTATTTCTTCATTTTATCTCCGATTTCTTCTATTTTTTCACCAGTATTGCTAAAATATTCTCTTCTATCACCCTGCCAAATTTTATTCTTTTTTGAGAGATCGCCCGATTTTTAAAAATTTTCGGCCCATCTCTCAAGGGGCATACCACCCATTAAATTAACATTTTATGGGGCATATTTCTTCACACCTATTTTTCTTTCTTTGAAACAACGCGATAAACCACACCGTCTCAAAGAGGGGCAAATGTAGTCACATAAATCTGTCCATTTTAATTAAGTGAATATTTGCTATTTATTTGATTAAAAATCTACTAGCCATCAGTTCATAAAATTAATATTTAATTAATTCATCTTCAAACATTCTCCTACTAATTAAATAAATTATTCAATTTATTTTGATTAATTCATTAAACCAAATTCACAATAAATTAAATGAATAAATCCTATTTATTTAATTTAATCCCCTTTCTTCTTTTAAATAAATTAAATAAAACATTTATTTAAATCATTAAATCCCCTCCCACTTGCATTCTCCTAAAAATGCAACTTGCACCTATTTGTTGAAATAAATGAATTTTATTTTAATAAAAATCCTATTTTTCCTCACCTACCAAACCCACTTGCAATCCTAACCCCCTTCTAGATTCTTCTAACCTCTTCCTAATTAGCCTAATCCATCCCCTAATTATTGTCACATCCCTAAGCAACTTGGAGTCACTTCTCAAAGACTTCAAAGTCTTTGAAAAGCATTAAATGCTTTGTGTGTTCAACAATTTAACCTCTAAAGTCTTCCAAACCACTTATGGCTCTTACATGACCATTAATGGTTAAATCCACTTGCACACATGGTCAGGGGCTTTGACCCCTAAACTCAACCCTCATGTAACCCATGTGTCTCCTCAAACATTTATTGCTTTGACCATGGTTATCCCTTTAACCTTTGCACAAGAGTTTATCCATTGGATAAAAGCATTATTCTTTGGATAATAAATTTATTCACTCAACCCAACCTTAACCTTAACTCCCAAGTTAACCCTCAGGTCATGTCAAGCATTTAATGTTTCTTCCCTCTCCTCTCAACCCCTCTCATGTTGACACTTGTCATCCTGGGATTGGGTTGAAAGCCCTCACATGGATTGAATATCATTCAATCCTGACCCTTGTTGAGATTACTCAATCTCAACCATCCATTGCTCCATTTTCCCTATAAATAGAGCCCATTTTTTCAATATCCAGATCCTGAAAACTTGTATGCATTTACATTATAGACATTTCTAGAGAGCATTTAGCATAAATCCATCATATTCACTCTTTTGGTTAAAAATTAACACTAGCTAAATAGATAATTTCTCATTTTAGCTTTTGTTCTCATTTACATATCATTTTAGAGTATTCATCATTTCAATCTTGAATCTCCATAAGACATCCATAGTGCAAAAAGCTGCTGAGAGCTACACTCATTTGGAACTTGGAGAGGAGAGGAACAGGGAAGGAGAACCTACCAACATGGTAGAGAGCATATGGAGATGTTTGGTTACATTTTGAGATTTATTATGCTTTTTATCTATTTCGTAGTATCTTTCTTGATATACTTGTTTAGGAAAGTGTTTTGCTTATGATTTCTAACACGAACAAATTGGCTTTCTTGTTGTTTGTGTTGTGTTGTTATCATGACTAACCTTCTTATTTTGCAGAGCATCAGAAACAATTTCATATCTCTTGAATAATTTGATGGTGGTGTGGTAAGGTTTGGTAACAACTCACCTTGCATGGTTAAAAGTAAAGGATCTATTTCATTAAATGGAAAAAGTAATGCCGATGATGTCTTTTGGGTAGATGGATTAAAACATAACTTACTGAGTGTTAGACAATTAAATGATAAAGGATATCTTCTTGAATTTAAGAGTTGAGTGTGCAGGATCCTTGGAAGTAAAGGAGAGTTGATTGCTACTAAAAAGCAAACTAGAGGTAATCTTTTTCATCTGAATACTAATGTGAATAGTTGTTTGGTGGCTAAGATTAAAGACAACTGGTTATGGCACAAGAGGTTTTGTCATGTGAACTTTGACAATTTAATAAAGGTTAGAAAATCAAGTATTGTGAGAGGTATGCCCCAGCTTGTGAAACTGGACAATGTGTTGTGTAAGGACTGTCAGATGGGTAAGACGACTTCTATATCTTTTAAGAGTAATTTTTTTTGTTCAGAGAATATCCTTGATTTAGTTCACACTGATCTATGTGGTCATATGAGGACTAGAAGCTATTATGGTGATAAGTAATTTATGATTTTTACTGATGATTTTTCAAAGATGATGTGGGTAACGTTTCTGAGAGAAAAGTCTGAGGCTTTTAGTAAATTCAAGGCATTTAACGCTTTAGTTGAAAAGGAAACCAAGAGGAGTTTTAAATGTTTGAGATTTGACCGGAGAGGTGAGTTCACTTCCGATGAGTTTGTGAAGTTTTGCGATGAACAGGGAATTAAAAGGCAAATGTCAGCACCCAGAACTCCACAACAAAATGGAATTACTGAGAGAAGGAACATGACAATTATGGAAGTTGCTAGAACAATGTTGATACAAGGTGAAGTACCTAAGATGTTTTGGAGGGAAGCAGTTAGTACAGTTGTTCATACTTTTAACAAGGTACTTGTTAAGAAAGGTAATGATAAAACACCTTATGAAGTTTGGAATGGTAAGAATCCTAATGTCAGCTACTTAAAAATTTTTGGAAGTAAATGTTTTATTAAGAGATGATGTTACTAGAAAATTTGATGCTAAGTGTGATGAAGGGATATTTCTTGGATACTCTATCAAGAGTAAAGCATTGAAATGTTATAACAAGAGAACTAAGAAGATAGTTGAAAGTGTAAATGTTAAGGTTGATGAATTCTTTGAGAAACCCGATGAGACCAACAGATCTAAGCCTGAAAATGATGAAGAAAAACTTGTGTTTATAGAACTGGAAGTATAGAAGAATGATGAACAAAACAATGCAGAAATAGGTGCCCAACTAGTAAATGAAGAAAGCGATGAGCCTAAAATAGTAAGAGAAGCATTGAAGGATGATGAATGGATTAATGCTATGAATGAGGAATTGGATCAGATAGAAAAAAACAAGACCTGGACACTTATTCCCAGATCCGAAGACAAGAATGTTATAGGTACAAAATGGGTTCTTAGAAACAAGTTAAATGAAGATGGCAAGGTTGTAAGGAATAAAGCAAGACTTGTATGCAAAGGCTATGCAAAAGAAGAAGGAGAAGACTATGGTGAAACCTTTGCACTAGTGGCAAGATTGGAAGGTGTAAGAATGTTACTTGCCTTTGCTTCTTTTAAAGGATTTAAGGTATATTAGATGGACGTTAAATCAACTTTTCTCAATGGTATCCTGGAAGAAGAAGTATATATAGAACAACCAAATGGATTTGCATTAAGTGAAGATGAAAATATTGTTTGCAAGTTACACAAGGCACTATATGGTTTGAAGCAAGCACCGAGAGCATGGTTTGAAAGATTGCATACACATTTGATCAAGATAGGATTCCACCGTACCAGTGAGGACAGTAATATATATTTAAAGATTGATGGAGATAGAATGTTGATAGAAGAAGTTTTTGTTGATGATATAATTTTTTGTGGTGATGATGATTTATGTATGGCTTTTGTTGAGGAAATGAAGAAATAATTTGAAATGTCTCTTATTGGTGAGATTAAAATTTTCATTGGGTTGCAGGTCCAACAACTAGATGGTGGAATATTTATCTATCAAACTAAATATGTAAAAGAAGTATTGAAATTTTTTGGCATGGAAGATTACAAACCAGTTGGTACACCGATGGTGACAGGTTGTAAGTTTTCTAAACAAGATGATTCATCCTCTGTAGATGAAAAGGAATACAGGTCCATGATTGGTAAGTTGCATTATGTTGTTCATAGTAGACCAGATATTTCACATGTTGTTGGATTGGTTGCTAGATTTCAGAAAGACCCCAAGGAGACTCACTTGGTAGCAGTGAAAAGGATATTCATATATTTGAAAGACAATGGATTATGGCTTATGGTATCCTTATAAAGATGAATTTTCTTTGAAAGTGTTTACTGATGCAGATTGGGTAGGCAATGTTGATGATCGAAAAAGAACTATCGGTGGAGCTTTTCATCCTGGAGGTAGATTGGTTTATTGGACAAGTAAAAAGCAAACATGTGTATCACAGTCAACAACTGAAGCAAAATATGTTGCAGCATCTATGAATTGTACACATGCAATCTATATGAGACATGTGTTGGAAGGTTTTAAGCAAGATATGTCTGAACCGGTGATTATTTATTGTGAAAATACTAGTGCTATTAATATTTCAAAAAATCTTGTGTTACGTGCAAGGACAAAGCATATAGAACTGAAATATCACTTTCTGACGAAGAGAGTACAAGAGAAGCAAGTTAGAATAGAATATGTGACAAGCAAAGAGTAGTTAGCAGACATCTTCACTAAATCTTTGCCAAAGACAACCTTTGAGTACCTCAAAGGTAAATTAGGGGTCAGACCCCTACATAAGATCAACTAAGATGCAAGAGATACATCAATCCAATGGGCTTAATGAATATTTTTCACTATGGATTGATGAAATGTTGGCTACTCCACAGGGGGAGAAGCTTAGATGAGATTTGCAAAAATGTTGGAGACAACAATAGCAGGAATGAAGACCAGCGATGCATTTGCACCTTTGGAATTGATGTCAAAGGGGGAGAAGAACTATAATAGAAAGGAAGAGAAGCAATATGATCCGAAGGTGAATATTTAGAGTAGGAGAAGAAGTGCAGCAGAAGAAGAGCAAGTGAAGGTAACAGAGAAGATTATAGTTGATAGTTGAATATGTTGGTGTTGCCATCAATGCCAAAGGGGGAGATTGTTGGCATGATTGGCATAAATGATGCTGATGGAGAATGTTGATGAATCGGTAAAGGACTGTTGGTAATGATATAGTGATGAAGAGATTGAGATTATTTTCTTAATGAATTTGATCAGTTATTTGTGTTGTCACTGATTGAAAACTATGTGACAACTATGTTTTTCATGTTTATTTTGTCATCTAGGTCTTTTTGGTCTACCAAAAATGCCTTACCGGTAATGAAGACAATGAACTGGGTATTAGGATCTTAACCGGTAAACGTGGAAATGTTTTGATTGGTTCTGGAGATTGGTGATGAGTCAAGTGTTGAGGTTTGGAGCATGTATTTGTATCATTGTAATGTATCTTTGACCGGAACCACATCATGCTTTGATTACCAGAAGTCGTGTTTATGATTTTTGTTGTATTTTCTGTAGGGTTTAAGAAGGATTTTAGAACCAGTAACAAATTCTTTTAATTGGTGATGTTTTATAGTTTGGCAGTGATTTATATCATGTTCAAATGTTGGTGGTGACGTGGCACAACCCGTGTGAAAAGATAAGTTGATGTTTGGTGCGATTAAGGATGGAATTTCTTGGGAAACAATGAAAAGCATAGAAGAGTGTTTTATGGGTTTGACTGCCTATCAGATCGAGTTACTGTGATGAGTTACGATCATTCAATGATTGATATTGTCTTGAAAATTGCTGTGATGATTTATGATGATCTTTATTGTAAATTCATTTGAATTTTGATGTATCTATGGTTTTGTAACCGACGAAGATGTAAAGGTTATTTAGGTCAGTATAGTTGATGTTTTGTTGTGTCGGTGATTTGAGAAAAGAGTGTGAAGCCGAACCAGTGTGGTGTATCTGCCAAAGTGTAGCAGATTGGAGCTGAATTGGATTTGAACAAGTAATCAGTTAGTGCTATTTCCAGACCATTCATCTGTTGTTCCCTAACAATTGCAACAGATAAAATCCCTTAACCGGGTCGGTTCTAACATGCCTTAAATTGTAAATCCCTTAATTGGGTAGCTCAACATCTAAGTCTTAAATCCTCTTGTGAGGTTGCTTCTAATAGGGCAAAGCTCCTAACAGGTCTCATCATAGAAATCCATTAACTGGGTGACTCCTAATAGGGTCTGCTCCTAACTGAGCTAGGCTCTTAACAAGGCGCATTCCGAAAGAGTGCACAATTCTTGTGGTTACTAATTCCCAACGTGGTTTTTCCCTATTTTGTTTTCCATGTGAAAATTTTGGTGTTCATGTGGTGAATTTTTCTGATGTGTTATTTTGATTTACTTTTAGTTTATGCATGTTGATGAACACTTAATGAGCAGTTCTGATAACTGATAAATCAGTTTAATAGTTGGATATCAGTGATTATTGATACTAGTAAATAGTTTATTACTGGTTTGTGATTGATTTGGTGAAGTTTTATCAGTTTAAATTATGAATTGTTGTTAATACTGATTGACCCCCCCTCTCAGTATTAATTGGATCCTCTCAGATTAACAAGAATCTCCTTCCAAATGGACTTTGAAAACCTTCATATTAACTGCCAAATCAATTGCTAATAGAGAAGCTTGCACCTCTGTATCATTATTAGTTCCATCTTGTGGCTTCATTGCACCTTTATAGAGAAACTTCCCTCCTTCATCGTGAGCCATACATCCTGCCCCAGAAATACCCAGGTTGCCCCTAGAGGCCCTGTCAAAGTTGATCTTAACCCATCTTCCTCCTTTTGTCCATGATCCTTACAAAAAGGATTAACCCTTGGAAACCAATGAACGGGTTAATTTCATTTATCCTAGGTCTTGTGTTACAATTAAATATTTTATTTAATTGGCTAATTTCCCTTTTGTGGGCTAATTAATAAATGAAAAGTTATTGATTATTTCCACATTTCTCTCCCTAAACTTTTTCCTAATTTTGTCATAATTTGTCATCCCTAATTTCATGCTTCCCATTTCCTATAATTTCTCCCCCATTTTCTCCACTAATTTCTCAAATCAACAAGCTACAATTGCTCCCAATTTATCATAATTATGAAGCTTAAATTTTTATTCAATTTATTATAATTATGTCATATCAATTTTCTTTTTTCGAGCTAATCATGCCTTTGTCATATTCCTTGATTTTCTCATGTCATTTTGATGACGAGTTTCCTTATTAATGGAGCTTATTTTTCAATGTATGGGGACCCGATTTCAATAACTATATGTTGCTTATTTGTCTTCAAAATCACAATTCTAATCTTCTCGCCTAGCCTTACTTTCAATACACTTGCAATGGGATTGAGAGCCACATTTCTATTTGATTGGAGAAGCAAGAAGGACAATGAAGGGGATCATTTCGAGTATGTGAAATATGGTTTGCATTTGCTTACATCATTTCCTTGTTTATGCTTTGTTTTTGTACCTTCATTGATGTAAGATTTATGAATGTTATTGAATGCCTAACTTTTCCTCCTACATTTTTTTGGTGAATTTGAGGTGAATAGGCCTCATTTCCGATCACATTATTATAGATTTAAAATGGTTTAAATACCTTGTCTATGCACCACATTATTGCAGATTTAAAATGGTTTAAATACCTTGTCTATGCACCACATTATTGTAGATTTAAAATAGTTTGAATGCCTTGCCTAATACACCACATCATTACAGATTTTAAATAATTTACAACCTTGTTTATGCTACCATATGTTGCAGATTTTAAACGTTTCCAATGTAGATTTAAAAAGAGCTTTTGTTGGCAGAATTACTAGGTTTTGGAGGCTCATATTAATTCATGTTTTTGTTGATTCAAAAGAAGCAAACAACAATGTTCTTAGAACAACATCCCCATATATTTTTTGGGGCAGATTTTGAAGTATTAAAACAATAATTTGTATTTAAAAAAGTTAGAAGTTAGTATTTAGATTTAGTACACTTGCTGAAGGTTTTGCAAATGGGGTTGCAAGATAAGTGGGTTTAACCTTGGAGGGAAATTTGTGGTTAAGTGTGCTTGAGTTGGAGTAGTATTGGGATGGGTGACCTCCCAGGAAGTCCCAATGCTTCACCCCTGTGAGCATCACCTAGATGCAATGAGTGCTAAGTGGACCATTCATTCTCATGAGAGATGGGTTCTTGTGAACAACTACTAATTAAGAAACATGGGTCAATAAGTTTGACTCAAAAACTACACATTTGAACCTTGATAGCAATATCATAGTTTGACTTGTTGTGGAAAATACCTTGTACTTATCAATTGATGAGCTTAAGGGGCTCTGTAATGACTGGTTCATAAGACATACCACTTGTTGAAGGTTTTGCAAATAGGGTTGCAAGCTAAGTGGGTTTAACCTTGGAGGGAACTCTGTGGTTAAGCGTGCTTGAGTTGGAGTAGTACTAGGATGGATGACCTCCCGGGAAGTCTCAATGTTTCACCCCTGTGAGCATCACCTAGATGCAATGAGTGCTAAGTGGACCATTCATTCTCATCAGAGATGGGATCTTGTGAACCACTACTCATGAAACATGGGTCAATGAGTTTGACTCAAAAACTACATAGTTGAACCCTGATAGCAATATCATAGTTTGACTTGTTGTGGAAAATACCTCCTACTTATCTGTAATGTCTACAAAATTTAATTTTATTGATTTGTTCCTTCAACCACTTAATACATTGAACCAAAAGAAATATGCAAGAACACAAAATAATCAACCACAACACCATAAAACAAATATTTTATACGTGGAAAACTTGGTCAAGGGAAAAACCACGGTGGGAGTGAGACCCACAAATGAGTATACTCAAATATAAAGTTTTACAATGAGAATGCACATGCATTCAGGCACACTGCTTAAGGTCCACTAATCGAGAAAGAGAGGCTTGCTGCCTATAACTGAATTACAATAGATCATTTAAGTACATGAACTAAATAATAACATGTACAAATGCCCGATTATAGTTCTGGTTAAGCACATTTTACAAACTTTTCACACTTTGCCTTATACTGCTCTATTCCACCGTTCTGCAATAATTCAGAGCACAAATCTCTAACATGCGCACATGAAGCTACACACAATCGATCACCAACACCTTTCGCATATCCATAGATATCCAAAATGATCATAACAATCGATCTTATATATTCGCAACAAGAAATCATATCCATTGCTAATCGGCTCAAGAACACTTAGAACATTATTGGAACATGTCCACATAGTTGGCTGAATTCAAACTCCAATACCAATGCAAAACAAAATAATTTTCCACACGCTACCACAACCCTCAAACAAAATACCTAGATCATAAAAACCATCACCAAAATCGATCCACATAATCCGCACAAGGATTATCAACACAAGACTACCATTTTGAAATGCCAAATTGAAAACCAACACACAGAGGCTTCTAGCACACAAACCAATCACCACCAGAGGTTAAAAATCTAGAATAGGGCAATCCAAACATCCATCTACCTTCCCTGATATTCACAGTATAAAATGATAACCTAAAAATTTGTATCAATCAAAATACTGAGCTTTGCCAGATACTATGTTCAAGCTTGCCAAACTTGAACCAATCTCCAATCTGACTTTTGGTAGGATCAAGTCACACAGTGTGGATGGGATAACTGACTTGGATTGCCATCAATGACAACACCAAATGACTTGTGCAGTGTTTGTTGCCAACAATCTCCCCCTTTGGCATTGATGGCAACACTTAGTCAAAAATGGCTATGTATCATAATTAGTACCAACATATACAACAAAACTCAAAAGCCAAAACTCCAAAACTCCTAAAGCTCCCCCTTAGATTATTATAACATTTTTCATTTCCCTACACTCCCCCTCTGATATCAATGGCAAAGGAAGGGTTTTGCATACCAAAACTTATACAAAAATCTTATGAATAGACTGCATATTTACAAGCAAACTTGATTAACTTATAAAAACTTAAATACATCTACAAAAATATTTTCAATAAGCTCAAATCACTGTCCCAACCTTTCTTGAGACTCTTCAAAATTGAGATATGGACACTGAAAATATATGTTTTCATCTTTACCATCTGAAGATCTATTTGATCATTGACAACCATGACATCTCGAGCTTCATTCAAAGCACTGAGCATTGTTTCCATCTTAGGACCAATTAGACCTCGGATCTCACCAACTCTACCAAGAACCTTGTCCTTATCATGCATTAAACTCCTAATTTTGTCAAGCAAAGAAATGACTTGTCCTTCTTGAATACCCACAAAGACTGAGATATATTGGCCAATTGCTTCTCATGCTTTTTAATCTATTTCTCAATATCCTCAGTAAACTTGGACAATGAAAAACATGATTTCTAGACACTGCCTCCTTTGGTTAAGGCATCTTGAATACTCTTAACACAAGTGTCTAACAAAAATCTATTATTTTCAACCATTCCCTTCAACTTATTGAATCTATTTGCATCAAACTCATTCCAGACCTTGACCTATGCTGACTTCTAAAGAGATTCAAAATGAGTACTTCAGATTTTATTAAATTCTTCAGCTGGTCGGAGGGAGTAGCAGATGAGTCCTTGACAAATGTAGGTATAATCTTCTCCAAGACACTAAATGTAAGACTCAACAACTCACTATCCTCAATGTGAGATTTCAACATTTTTTCCCTTGCCTTAGCCTGAGAAAATGAAGCTAGTTGAAATTTTTGAATGGGAGATAGAGTGGCCAAATTGATAGCACCTTGAACCAATTTAGGATCAAACAATTCTTGTTGATCCTTCTCCAAGAATTCCTTCATTGCCCCTGCAGTGTCTCTTGCTTCCAAAATAGGTTATTTGGCCTCAACCTCCTTCTCTCTAGTCCCATTCTTTTCTTCTTCCTTTGTAGGGATTTCATTCTTCACAAATGTCTCAACTTGATCTACGAAAGGATTCTAAGTATCCTCAACCGTATCTAGTTTCACTGATTCATCACCACCTTTATTCACCTCTCCTTCTTTCAGAATAGAAGGAACATCTACCTCAACCTGTTCATCTTTTGATTGCAATCCACGAGTTTTCGAAATAGATGACTCACCAACAACACCATGAGATTCTTGTGAGACAACATCAAATTGGTTCTTAAGCAGGACTTACTTCAAGATCTTCTCCATTTCTTTGATCACTTCATTAGTCTACCCAATCATAAGCTTGTTAATCCTTGTTTTGCTTCTAAACTCCTTCTTGGTTTCTTTGAATATCTTATTCATTTATTCCACAAATATTACCAGACATGGATTGACTAAGATAAACTCTCTTAGTATATCATCCTCAGCTTGAGCACCAACTCTTCTCATTTCCAGCACATCATATAGACTTTTCAGAATTTCTGACATAATCTCAACAAGAGCTCTATTAAATTTTTTATTTAATGGACAATAAGAGATTTTTCTACTTCATTTATTGACATACCAGATTTGTTAGAATCAATCTTCATCTTCTTACTTGCTTTCTCTCCACTAGAGGGCTTGTCCTAGGAAATTTTGATGCTTTGGTGCCCTTGGACTTCATCTCCTTCACAAATTCATCAGATTCAGTCTCTTCATCATCAGGAACAATAATATACACCCTTGTGCCTTTATCTTTCTTCCTCTTCCCTACTCTACCAGATGATTTGGCTTCAGATTTTACAGAGACAACTGGCTTTTGAGAACTGATGGAGGGTGCAGAGCTTCTGGATTATCTTGATTTTGAGGAGGAGGCTTCCAGATTATCTTTCTTAACCTTGATTCACTCCTTTGTAGCTGGTATATTCCTCTTCCTAGCTTCCTGGACTGCTTCAGTAGTAATGCCAATGCTCTGTGCATAATGCTCCACTCCCTTCCTCACCTTCCTTACAATTTTCAACTTCTTAAACTAAGCATGCAACTCTAAATCCTTCTCAGAAAAAGTACCAAATCTCTCCTCAGAGGCATCAACGAGCTTGCTAAACAAATGTTGAACATACATTTCCAAAATTTTCTCCTCCACCTCATACCCCATGGACATGATCTATACTGTCCAAGGTTGAATTGCTTCCATTAAGCACTGATCAATTTCAACCATGAAGAAAAATGTATCTTGGTATTTATCCACAACTGATTTAGGGATCCTTTCCCTATCTTGCATCATGCTTTGGAAATTCTTAAAGTATCCCCAAAGTACAGTTCTTCAGGCCTTGCTATCTTGAATGTTATATAAGATATCTTTGATTTGGACTGCTATCAGTCTATCACTTTCCCATTGCACATTACCAATACCTGAAATCTCATTCATTAAATAGAAGAATAAACATAAGATCAGAGTGTCATATTTGAATGTATTCTTCTTGTCCTTCTTGATTGAAGTGAGGTTCTCCATTAGCTAGCTCCAGAGTAGCTCACATAGATCATACTCCTTATTCTCCTTTACCATCTAATATGTAGCATAGATAGCAGTACCAAATACCAAATTCTCTCAGTTGGAGTGATAGACCATGTACCCAACAATGATAGAAGCAAACTTCACATCCGAATCAATAATATCATTGATCATCATAACCCTTTTGTCAAATTTTGAACTAGTTGCATTGGCAACCATTTGATTCTTCACAAACCGGAGTGTGGGCAAACAACCGAATGAGCTAAAACATGTTATAGTTCTGATTACATCGTTACTGATTTTGAATTTTTTATTCAATCACATGAATTCATCATGAATTCAGCTCAGAACATACCAGGCCCTCTCATTCTCATCGAATACTAGAAACCTAACAACCTACATTCTTCTACTTCAAAGCATTGAATTTAGACTTGATCTTGAAATTATCTCCCAAAATAGGATTGGATTACAAATTTAGCAACCAGGATCCTCCCAACTCTTCAAGATTTGTGTGAATATATGCCCTATATCCTTGACATGAAGAACCCCATACAAAACCGATGAAAATGCACCTAGCGGATCATCTTCTACTGATTTGTATGAGTACTTCTTGAACTTTGGGAGGGATCTCTCAGTAATATCAACCACCAATGGAATATCCATTTCCAAAAATATCGAATTCACAAGCTCTTCAGAAAAATACCTTACTTCGTTGGACTAGGGTTTCATGCAAAAATCTTCTTCACACTTCAATCACTAGGAAATATGCTTACAGAGTGCTCTAAACCACTTTCTCTTTGAATGCAAAGTGATAAATGAGAGGGTTAAGTTATTTTTTATCATTTGCATATCTAACTTTTTGGTGTAATAAATGTGCTTGCCCTAAACCTTCTGGATACCCTGCTTTCACAGATTCCTCACAAAAGTTCTCCTGCAGATCATCAATGACACTCAATCTCTCCCAAAAATTATTCCAAAACATCAACAATACCATAATACAACCATTAACAATCTGTCGATCTTTCAACACCAACTGCTAGTAGGGGAGAATAATATTTTCTTGAAAACTGTCCCTAGGCCAGAGGCCTTAAACTAATTCCTAAAGGAACTTCCAACACTGGAGTCAAGTGCGGATTCATTTCTTGCATCAAAATCACTCTTCTTTACCCATGTCTTCTTCATTTTATCCCTGATCTCATCCACTTTCACTTTTCCTTTATCATTTGTCTGCACATTCTTGTTCTTGTCCGTTGGACCATTCCTATTCACATTCTTGCTTTTGCAAAATCTTGCAATGTGACTAAATTTGTTGTAGTTATAGCACACAACATTTCCCTATCCAAACCTGTTATTCCTTTGATTTCCTCTCGATCTACACTAGTTAGCAATATGTCCAAACCTACCACATGCATAGCATCTAACATTCCTTCTATTTGGAAAGTTCATACTTTTGCATTCACTTGATTTATGCCCATACTTATTGCAATTGAAACATTGACCAGAGAAAGATGGACCATTTTGAATTATTCTACTTTTGCATTGATTAGCCTTATGACCAAATTTATTGCAAACAAATAAATTACCATTGAAATTTTGAGCATTAATAGGTTGTCTTACCAGAGACCTTTTAGTTTTGTTCTTTTGATTTTCTGACTTAGGATTGCTTTGACCAGATCTGGAGCTTTCACCTTTCTCAAATCCAAGACCTTGCTTGTCACCCTCATTATTCTGGCTTTGCAACAACACATCAAGTTTAGCTGAGCTAATCTTGAACTTTTCCTTCTACTCATTTGCAGTAGCAAGTTCATCCCTAAGAATGACAATCTGCCTTTCAAGCTCTTTCTCATTGTTTTTGGATTGTTGCAGTTCAACCTTCAGCTGATCATTCTCACAATTAAGTCTGCAACATTCATCAGATCTATTATTCAAGGATTGAGTAAGATTCTCTTCATTTTTATTTCTTCCTTCAATCTCCTTGGTGAACCCCATCACTATAGATTCCATCTCATGCTTCAAGACTGCCTTATCTTTTTGCAAGTTTCTCACATTCTTCGCTCTTCTCTTTCAAGGCTTGACTTAGGTGATCACCATCCACCTTTTTACTTGCTTTCTACTTTAGCTAATCACAAAGTTCCTTTCTCTTCTCCCTAGACTTATTCAGTTGCTCTTTCAATGACTGAATGAAATTCTCAGCATCCTTAAGATTCATTTTCAATTCCTGGACTTCAGCTTTGGACTGGTCAAGATCATCTAGTGCAACAAGAAGCTGATATTGAAGACCACCAGAATCCATTGAATCGCCTTCCCAGATGCTCCTCAAGTTGTTAGACTTCTTTCGAGGAACTAGGCTCTAATATCAATTGTTGGAATCAAGGAACACTGAGAGGGGGGGGTGAATTAGTATTCTACAAACTTTTATTTTGTTGATTTGTTCCTTCAATCACTTAATAAATTGAACCAAAAGAAAGATGCAAAAACACAAAGCAATCAACCATAACACCATAACGAAAATTTTATACGTGGAAAACCTGATCAAGGGAAAAACGACGATGGGAATGAGACCCACAAATGAGTATACTCAAATATAAAGTTTTATAATGAGAATGCACATGCATTCATACACACTGCCTAGAGTTCACTGCTCAAGAAAGAGAGGCTCACTTCCTATAAGTGAATTACAAAAAATCACTGAAGTACATGAACTAAATAATAGCATCTACAAATGCCTAGTTATAGTTTCGGTTAAGCACATTTTACAAACTTTTCACACCCTTCCTTATATTGCTCTGATCCACTATTCTCCTATAATTTGGAGCACAAATCTCTAACATGTGCACGTGAAGCTACGCACAATAGATAATCAACACCTTTCATATACCCACAAATATCCAAAATGATCATAACAATTGATCTTATATATTTGCAACAAGAAATCATATCCATCGCTAATCGGCTCAAGAACACTTAGAACATTATTGAAACATGTCCACATAGTCAGCCGAATTCGAACTCCAATACCAATGTGGACTAGAATAATTGTCCACACACTACCACAACCCTTGAACAAAATACCTAGATCACAAAAACCATCACCAAAATTGATCCACATAGTCCACATAAAGATTATCAACACAAGATTGCCATTCTGCATTGCCAAACTGAAAACCGATACACAGAGGCTTCTAACACACAAACCAATCACCACCGAAGGCTAAAACTCTAGATTAGGGAAATCCAGACATCCATCTACCTTCCTTGATATTCACAATACAAAATAATAACCTGAAAAGATGTACCAATCAAAATACCGAGCTTTGTTGGATACTCCGTTCAAGCTTGTCGGACTTGAACAATCTCCAATCTGACTTCTGGTAGGATCAAGTCACACAGTGTGGATGTGATAATTGACTTGGGTTGCCATCAATGGAAACAAAAGATGACTTGTGCAATGTCTCTTGCCAACAGTGGACAGGTGAAAGATAAGGGTGAATAGGATTAAAAGGTTAATTTGAAATGGAGGGATATGATTAAGTGATGGGTTGACTTTGGAGAAAGAACGAAGTGAATGAAGAGGAATATGACACTTGTCACATGCCTTCAAATTTAGATTATGATGCATGTGAATGAGTTGGAGGGATAAGATTAAAGGGGAAAAGGTAAATGAATTAATTAAATAAATAAAAATATTCATGTTTAATTAATAAAAGAAAAAAGGCTAGATAAATTAAATAAGTAAAAATATTTAATTAATTCAGGAAGGAGGTAAGATTAAATAAATAATAATAAGTATTTAATTAATTTTAGAAAGAAAAGGTCTAATGAATTAATTAAATCAATTAAAATATTTATTTAATTAATAGAGAAAAAGGTTAATGAAATAATTAAATAAATAATAAATATTTATTTAATTAAATAAGGTTATTTTTTAGGTGTCTATAGTAGGAATCCTTCACAAAGTCAACAATCTATGTTCTCCAGTAATTTATGTCTTATAAAACTTGTTTCATCAATCATATGTATTTGACATGTGTTATTATTTCTTAGAAACTTGTTAGTTTTGTTACTTATAGTTGAGAAAAATATTTTTCTAGAATTCTTATTTTGGAATGAACTATGGGAGCTCCTATGTTGAATGTTGCAACTCCAATTGTTGTAAGTAACAGAAGAGGAGAATGGCCTAGAATTATTGCATTTTCAATAGCTTGATTGATAACACCAATTAGATATGACTTTCTTGTTATCATTGTTCCTTGAATTATCATGAAAAATGGTAATACATTCTAATTCAGTTACTTTTTATGCTTATTATTAAGGGTTGTGTATTTGATACATTATGGTATATCATCAAATATATGTCAGTTACTTTTTATGCTTATTATTAAGGGTTGTGTATTTGATACATTATGGTATATCATCATATATGAGACACACATTATCTCTCATATTTCTTATGAAATTGATTATTTGTGTAGATACCTAAATCATCCATACATAAACATACTACATTTCACCATATCCTAAGCTATTAATTAAATGAATATATATTATTTATTCTATTAGTTTCATGCTTTCCCCTATCATCTCTTATCCTTTAAATAAATACATATATATTATTTATTTAATTATTTTCCCTTCACTTGATCTCGTTCATTAAATAAATATTTAGTTTTTATTTAATTAAACTCACAATTCAGCTTTATCCTTATCCATTCAATCCTAGCCATTAAACTTACTTACATGAATCATAATTTAAAATCACCATCATCAATCCTAATTTTTTTATCATCAAGCATTTAGACAACTCACCAAAAATCCAACTATTTTTTTATCCTATCCATTTTTTAATCCTATTCATGGCACTTGGACAATGCTCTACAAGCCTCTTTCCACAATATAGTCAAAAATAGTTTGATTCTTGGGATCCTATCCATTGGGAGAGTAAACAAGAATCAAACTATTTTTGACTATATTATGGAAAGAGGCTTGTAGAGCATTGTCCAAGTGCCATTGTCATTAAGCTTCCATTTTTTTTTAATCAAGGGCTTTTTCTATTTCAAGGCTTAGTGAGAAAGTGTTAGTGGAAAGCCACAACCTTGGTTGTATTAATAATATGGAGGCCTTGGATTCTATTCAATGTTGCCTCATTTCTATGGTTGTTTAATTGTCTGAAGGGCCCACAGACCATTGATGGTGCCATGTGTTGCAAGTTTGTGACATACATTCCTTGCTACTTAACATGAATTCCCAAGGGATTGCAAACTATCGGTCTTGCTATTTGGAATTATCTCATTAAGTGTTAATGTATACTTAATTAAAAGAGGTTGGAAGAGCACGAGGCAAATATAAGGCCACATTTGATTGTTTTTGTGTAATCCATTAAATTATGAGTATCTTAAAAACGCATGCAACCATTGATCTAATGGGTGATTTTTAATGGTACTTTTCTTTCAAATTTATTTACATATTAGTAGTGGATTTAATGGATTAAATATTAGAATTGATATAATTTAGAATATGCAATGTTACAAAAAATAGATGTGAATAAGTAATATAAATTATAGTATGTGATAATTTATTAAGAATTCCAATGTAAATAATCAACATAGTAAAATCAATAATACATCCATATAAATCAATCAAAAGCATATATATAATACTCACAATATATCTTAGCAATAATGGTTTTCACTACTTATCTAAATCATAGCTCTTGGAAATGTCACTCTCACCCTAAGGAGATGTCAGTGGTATTGGTTCTTACTATGGCGTACTTTGGAGGACATGTGTAAGAGTACATTTTGTGCCTACTCACATATTAAGGTTTTCCTACTTGCACAAAGACCTAGCTAGGACAATCTTAGGTGTACTCTTTATACTTGGAGTTGGACATACTTTGTGTGCCCCTTCTCCAATGTCAATAGCCCCACCAAACCATTTTCTTCTTTCATGAGTGTTCTTCATACCCATGTCTAAGTCATACATAAATGCTTTACATAAGCTTTAAGGGGTGGTTATAAACCATCACACCATTTTACAAAGGTTTCTTTTAAAATTAATATATAATAAGTATAATTATTTTCTCCCTTTTTAAAAGAGTTTTTTATAAATATTTTTCATTAATCTTCATTTTAATTAAAGGATCACATTATCCTTTATTTTCTATCTCTTTTTAATGCTTCCATAACTTTCTTTTCACTTTGGGGAAAAAGGTTCATGGTGGAGATTTACTTATGTCTTAGACTAAGGTGAAAATAGATATGTTTAGGTCACAAGCGAAGTTCTACATATTACTAAGAAGCAACAAAGCAAAGAAAGAATATAGAGTCCAATGAGAAGATCTTTTCAATTGTAGATTTCATTTAGGAGTAAGATCTAAAGGAGGGTAGGTGAAAATTGAATAAGGAAAATCTAATATAATTTGGCCAAGCATTGATTTGCATTGAGTTTCTAGTTGATTAAGAATAAATCTACAAGAATAGCCAAATGATTTATTGTGACTTTTTAATTTGTTGCAAGAGAATATGATTTCAACATCACATCTTTGATTAAAAAATAGGTAGTTGAAGTTGACATTAATTGACACTATAAATAAATGAATTGGATCTTTATAGACACCATGCATGTGAATTTGAAAGAGATGTCTCATTGTCTATGGAAAACATTGATCCCAAAGAATGTCTTGTAGTTCAAGTGGTGTGTGTTTCATATAATCGAGTTTTACCAAAATTGAAATTCTAATGAAAAGATTTGATTGAGTGTTTAATATGATTTATGGGAGTAAATATTTCAACAAAGAGGCTCTTACGAGAATTTCAATGAGTATGTGAGACCTAAGTGCAACATATTGGAACATATATTAGCTATATGAGATCTAGGAAAAATATAGGGTATAAGTATAAATTTTCTCTATGGATTTAGATTTTTTTTTGGGTAATAGGATGTCTTCTAGTCTTGTAGGTTCTTTGGTGTCAAATTATTAGTTTGTCTAGATAATTATATAACTTAGTGTTGCAAAATCTAGAGAAGTTACTTTCAAGCAAAAATTGTCTTCATAGTTGGCTTAGAATATTAGGGAGTGATAAAATCATCTTTGTGGCCATATTTGTTACTAATTTTGATTATTCTTTTGTCAAGACATATATGAAAAATTATATCACAATATGAGGTTTTTTAAATAAGATTTTATCATGTGAGTTTTCTTTGATTTATTAAATCCATTTAAATGAAATTTAGCTAAATTAATGAGATTTTAAAAACACTTAATTTTAGTTGATTCATATTTATATTTTAAGCTCAAATTTACATATATTGTCAAATGTA
Organism: Cryptomeria japonica; assembly: GCF_030272615.1. Lineage (NCBI taxonomy): Eukaryota > Viridiplantae > Streptophyta > Pinopsida > Cupressales > Cupressaceae > Cryptomeria > Cryptomeria japonica. The sequence continues at coordinate 37,451,448 of NC_081409.1, read as the reverse complement.
TTTCCCTATGCCCTACTCTATCACTTATAAATTAAGGAAACAACCATTTTAATAGTTAGTCATTCCTTACATTGAATATAGCATCTATTCATTTTGTAATTGTTTTTAAAGGATTGTGCATTCATTGGTTTTCAAAGGGTTGCATATGAGGTATGATTTAGTAAATGATATAACATTTAGGATATCAACTTTAGTTGTGTCTTAATTACATGCGTAAAATAATAGTTATTTGTAGATAAGATATCTTTGATCTGCAAGACTACTTTAACCTATAAGAGTTTCTTGGTGACAAAATTTTGGAGTATCTTCATGCATAGGGTGTACCTAAGTTGTGTGACCATGTTGTTTTTCATTTCTCTGTAATTATCCTAATAAGATCTATAGGAATACTCTCATTGGCCTAGCATGACCAAAAGTGAACAAGAGTTGCTTTTTTTTGCTAGTTGGATCAAATCACTTGTATTTTAATAATCATTCCTACCTTGTTAGTTTGAACTAACCTAATTTCCTGATATTTAGACTTAGTTTTATATTCTTTATAGTTACATGGTACAAAAACACTAGACAGTCTTAATGGATTTGAACAACCCTTTGTTTGAGGTATGTTGATATTTTTAAGGTGTCATTTAGGTTTAAATTTTTCTCTTATTGGGAGGCATGATATAATTTTTCTAAATTGAAAAGGATTAGCAAATATTGGTTGGCCCTTGTATGCAAATTCCTTTTTAGAAATTGCATCTACCTTTCACAAAGACAACTTACAATAGATATATTCAATTGATTGAAAGATATCCACTAGGGATTGGTGGAGCTATGTAATGCCCCGCCAGGAACCCTGAAGGAAAACCCACAACAAGGGTGAAACCATTTTTTTTTTTTAAGTATACACATAATAAGTCCATTTACACAACATGCACAACACACAAGCGAAAGACTTACACCAGAATTCCTTAAGGGTTACCAACGAAGAATTAACTTCAAGAATAAATTCACAAAATCATAAATCCACATATGCATCATTAACTCAATGATCACAAGAAGCCACAAGAAAATAAAGATTCATCATATACAAATTGAAAGGATACAATATAATTTCCACTTCAATAAGCATTTACTAACATCATCAAGGAAACTGATAAAAACATCCCAACATAGGATTACATTGCTCTTCCAGTACATAGCTTCTCAATATACATATAAGGATAGATCTCATCCAATTACAAGGTTACATAAGATCAATGATACAATGATACAATGACCACAAGGGTCTCCAAAAACAATAATCTTCAAACAAGAGATGAAGCATGAGTCACGAACCACATGAACACCTGCGAAGCAAATCCCCGCATGAAGGTACAAATCCGAACATCCGATGGGAAGTGGCACTACCACCCGACTATGTAATTCCCAAATTGAATCACCCCACCATGCTAGGAGATAGATGAGGACCCTCAAACAAGCATAAGCATGACATGGTCAATAAAACAATACGACTCCATGACAACACAAAAGTCTCCACAAGAATCCAGGTGACTCAACATCACAAACACAAGTGAACTGACATCACAAAACACAAGTGAACCAAATGATAGAGTGTCATCGTATAGCTTAAGATGGATACCATGGTACAACCTCCATATGTCCTAGCTCAATATCCCGGTAACCTCTCCCGAGCCTCCGGTTCCAACTAAGTCTCATGCGGACCCTACCAGCGTTTCGTGAAGACAAGGTGGTCAGTTTGCCATTCCAGGCCTTCTCGCAACATTATGAGCCCTATACTAGCACTCACCTATGCACGAGGTACAATTATCTTTATTAATGTTATGATACTACCCACCTAATCAATTCATTAGATTACCAGTTATTATCTGACTTTCGTTGGGTCGTAATACCTACTGTTGGCATTTTTTATGTTTATGTTGTGATTGTCATTGATGGACACATACTTGCTTTGAGATTACTTTTTGTATGTATGAGTTATGCTCAACCGGTATTTGTTCCAAACCGGTATTGCATTATAGTCTATCGGTGTTTTGCAGAAAGAGTTTACCGATCTCAAGCGGCATGAAGACCTCAAGCGGTTCAAGGATCTCAAGCGGAATGGAGCAAAGGAACTAAAAGCGGCAGTTATCATTTTCCCAGTCTTCATTTTTGTCAACTGGTAATCTGTTTAATAATTAAACCGGTATTACTTTGAGTTACCAACCAGTAATCAGTAAAGTTGTATAAACTGGTAATACTCTGTGATGAGTTACCAACCGGTATATTTTTGTGATGAGTTACCATCCACCGAAACTTTGATGGCGATTTTGTGTCGTGTTACCAAATGTGTCTAGATACAATGAAACTAGGAACTTGCAATGTAATCCTATTGGACCGACATGAAATCAAATTCCTTTTTAAGGACATCATGTCTAGGGTTTTAGGTTGTGTAGCTGTTAGGGTTTTTGGTGGTTGATGAGTTTTTGTATGTGCGATCTTAATAGAGAAGGTCAAGTCTGTGTGCTGTAACAGAGTGTGGATTTATTGAAGACTGAAGTAATGCTAAAATGCATTAGCAATGAGCTATCATGGATCTAACCAAGCAGACTGTGCTATTTGCAAGATCATTCACTTGATTACTCACATCTTTGACAAGTCAGAAACCCTTAACCGGGTAGGCCTGGAAAAGCCTTTGTAAATCCTCTAACAAGGTGATTCACATCCGTGGATCTGAAATCCTCTCACAAGGTAGTCTTTAACCAGACTTATCTCTTAACAGAGATGGAGATTCCTAACAGGATCTGTTCTGGTAAAGAACATTGTATGACCTTAACCGGTCTAGTTACTATTCTGCAGATAGTTACTTGTGAGTTTCATCTCACCGTGGTTTTTCCCATTTGGGTTTCCACATCAAATTATCATGTGTTATGGTGATTATGCTTCTATGGGTGAATGCCTTACTTGCTGTTTGGTTTGCATTTGTGTTAACCGGTTTGTTAGTTAAACTATTATACCGGTTTACTGCTAAACTGTTAAAGTGTTTTAGTTCAGTATTTCCTGGTATACTAATTCACCCCCCCTCTTAGTATTCATCACCTACCACTTTGGGTGCAACCCCCAAGCGAAAGCCACTCTCTCAAAGGACACTAAAAAAACATGGTCACTCCTCGAGGACCCTATGGCGAAGCAGACAACCATAACACCACTATCAGAAACAAGTGGTCAAACAAGGACATACTGACTCTTAGCTAACCATAAGGCAAAGACACTACATGGTTAAGACAATGAAGCCAACATATATCTCTTGGTCAAAGGTACCAATTACACCACCACATGATGATTGAACCACAGACCAAATATCACACTAAACACTTGCAAGGACAGCTAAATACATCAAGTTTGCACTCCGAAAACCTTTGAGAATATCAGCATCATAAGCACTTTCAACCTCATTCATTGAATCATAAATAAAACACTCTTGCAGCAGTCACATTATTCAATTCCCAAATCAATGTTCCCTTAGGAATGAAATCCACATTAAACATTCAACCAGTTATAACATGAATTCCTAATAGGCATTTAATTCATTTCCAGAATATATCCAAATCTACCAATTTGAATCACTAATTCATGCCTTGATTTTCATTGATAAATTTATTAACCACATAATAAGAATCACCTGAAAAATCACCATTTATGCTTAACATAAAAACAACCACATCAACATGTTCACTTAATTAAATTTAAATTAATTTTATAACACATACCGGTTTGCACCAGTAAGTCACAGGGTCAAGCAGTGGCAAAAGCCAACCCGCAGTAGTGTTGCTGTCGAGGCAATAGACACTACCTGTCGGTAGTGCTGCTACCATTGGTAACAACCACTACCGACCGGTAGCACGGCTACCATTGGTAACAACCAGTACCGCTTGGTAGTACTACTACCAACCAGTAGTGGTACTGTCGACCGGTAGTGTCGCTACCTCTGGTAGCAGCCGCTACCAACCGGTAGCACTGCTACTGCATAGAGGTGCTGCTGACCGGTAGCACTGCTACGTGCGGGTAGCAGACACTACCGACTCACGTGATGAGGCAAGCCCATCACGGGAGTGGTAAAGTCTACAAAAAAACCAAAAATGCATGCCTCTAAGGCATTCTAAAACCAAAAGATCACTAAATCAATAACCACAATTAACATTCCATTTCCAGAATTATTTCACGGGCACACACATACAATGCCAATTTCCAAAATTTCAAGGAAAAGTTTACCAGCAAGGTAGATAGTGAAATAAACACACTGGAAAGAATAGCTAGCCAATTCATGACAGTATAGAAACAAGGATGCTCACAACAAACCCAATCTAAAATTCTTTTCTTTCAAAAGAAGAGGTAAATCAAGAAGTTGTTGAAATGAACAAATAGCACACAACAAAGAAGAAATGAGAAAACTCCTTTCCTGAATGCAACCATATGCTAATAGCATCACAAAATCAACTATATCGGGCAATCTTTATTCCATTTCAACATTCCAAAAAGAATCTACAGGCAAATTGCATTTTCCAATCACGTAGGAAGAAAACTGAAATATACAAGATCAAATCAAAACATCATAATAGATTATCCAACCTGAAGCAAAGGCAAGCAAGGAAATGAAGGAACACCAGTCTTACAACCCAAGTCGATTCTCCAACTCTTCCAGGAAGATTTCTAGAATTCTTTTCTTCTCTCCAAAAATTCCTCTTCTTCTCCTGTCATGAATCCCCCAGAATGGATGCCCAAAAATATCTTTTAACCTATGCTTCTAGGTTAAAGTTATTCTATCCAATCAGATTTAAATATTTTAAAACTAAGAAGGCAATCAGATTTATTTCTTTCCCAAAAATAATAATTCTTTCCAATGATTAAATTAAAAGGCCAAATGGAAAAATACAAAGGAAAGCTTTTATTTATTTCTTTTTCCATAAATACTTTCTTCAACATGAGCATTTAACCTTTTTAAATGGCTAGCCAATTTATTAATTTCCCAAAAATATCAATGCAACTTTACACAATAAATTAAGCCATTAAACCATTTAATCTAGCAATCATTAATTTAAATAAATCAATAATCGCAGAGCATAATAATCAACTAATTATGCCAACATGAGATAGCATCATCCATTTAAATTAAATAACCATTTAAATAAATGAAAACACGCAAAGCCATGAAGGATCAAATGACGACTCTCAAATGACCAAACCAAGGCACTATGACTCGCATACCAGCCAGACGAAAAAGACACAACCGACTGACAACACTCACACGAGTGTAACTGTGGTCAATCTAGGGTACAACAACTATCTCCTCCACTCCCATCGAATATATAAGGCATGCTCAGACTTGCGAAACCAGGTGGAGTCAATACCCCGTACCTAGCCAATACTAGTACCTGCAATGTCCTGCACCAAAGAATCACACGTGCATATAGACCTATATATATATAGACACGACACACACACCGATGAAGGAGAATCGTGACGTTCCCTGTCTCACCGGAGCGAGTGAAGGAAAATCACCCCCTCGCATCCCAATACACTTGCAAACACGCAACATATAAATAACACATCACAATATAAGGGAAAAGTGTCAGTCCAAGTTAACGATCCATAAAAATAACATTATTCATAAGCACTGAGATACTGCACAAAATCATACACCATAAATCCAGATAAAGCAAGAAATACATCACATAATATCTTAATCAAAATACAATATGTTCCATAGAATAGTCACTGAAGTAACTCAAAACATACAAAAGAGGTTGATCGAGGAGGGGTACTACAAGCTATGTAGTGCTTTTATAATGCCATGGAGTTTTTGTTATAATCTTGAGTAGTCTATAAGATTCATGTCTTTGACATGGAGGAACAAGATATTTTACTTCACATTGAATGGATTAGTTGTTCTCTAAATGGGTGAAGATCATACAAAATCCTCAAAAAAAGGGGATGAAAATATTTTCTATTTGATAGGTCAATTCAATTAGGCAATTGATACATAAATAGTATCAATTCTAATCATATGTACAATCTGAAACTCAAGAATGTATTGGAGGGATATTAATGAGTATTCCTTGAGAACAAGATAATACTTAAACTCCTAGAAACTATTGGATGGTTGGCATATAAATATAAAGCTTACCAAAAAATTATGTACTAAAATATTCCAAACCATTGAAAAAGGTGAAAACAAAGGCACCAATAACAAATTACTATTATGAGAAAAACTTAAAAAGGGAAAGAAGTCATGTTGAGGTCAAGAGAGCCTTTTGTATGGTCCAATTTCCATCATAAAGGACATCTAGAAAGAAAGCTTATCAACACTTTCTAATGCAACTTATGTTATTTATGTCTAAAGTAAGATTAACGTCACATTAATTGAAGTCACTACTAGTCCAAGAAGGATTATCACAATATCATCTTTTATGTCAAAAAGAAAATTAGGTTGTTGTTGTCAAGGGAAATTACAGATTTAAATTAATATTTAAATCATCATCTTCTTACTAGTCGACCATATTATAATATAAGTTAAGAGGCATATAAATAAGTTTATTATTAAGGAGTTCAACTCTCTTCCTTATTAGAAAAGACAAGTTTCATTTATAATGGGCCAACCTCATGAATGGTGCCCAAGTCAGAGATTAATTATGTTTTTTAAAATGAATTTTTTTTATTAAGAGGCTAACCTCCTTAAATAAGTCGCGCCTTTTGGGTATAATATAAAAGGAGATGATATGGAAGGAAAATAAAAAGCAGAATTACAATGATAATCAGTTCAATTAAGAGTACACCTAATGGCAGAAAATTATGAAGAGTCTTTCAGATCTATATCAAATAATATAAGTATCCCTTCTTGAAGAATAAATGCAAATGTATATGAAGAATATGTGCAAATATTTACGAAGAATAAATACAATCTTGTGTGAAGAATAAGTGCAAATGTATATGAAGAGCATGTGCAAATACATGTGAGGAATTCATTATAGATTAATGGCAAACATTATGCATGATTTCGAGAAGGTTTGGATCAAAATTTGGAGCAAACCTTGGTGAATCGATACAACATTTTGGAGCAATCATGAAGAGCATACATCACATCAATTTTACTGCATACTTTGAGCAGACCTGTCTGGCATATTTGACCAAGCTTACATAGAAAATTTGAGTAGACATATGAGTAGAAAAATGAGATACTTATGAGAAGATTCATGAGAGATTTCAAGATGGAACTGGGAATAGTTTTTTAGAAGATTAGTGAAGAGTTTTGAGCATATTTGTGAAGAGATCTTGATAAGATTTGAGAAGAGAAATTAGTTTGAATTGTGAAGAGGTTGGTGCCTACCATAAGAAGAGATTGGTGCATCTTGTTGAGTTGATGCTCAATTATGGGGATTAATGTCTCTAGTGGGTTGCTACTTATAAATTATAGAAGAAGGGATTGGTATCTCTTGTAGGTTGGTGCCTACGAAGATTGTAAGAGAATTTATAAGCAATATTTTGTCATGGTTTTCTCCTGTAAGGGTTTCCACATAAATTATGTTTTCTCCTTATGTTACTCTTGTGTTGCACACTTTCTAGATCTTGTGTGGTTTCTATTATTATGGTTGTTCAAATTTTTAGAAAGTAAAATATTGTATATACTAATTCAATCCCCCCTGAGTATAACTGTGTGCTTATCAATTTATGCATTGAATGCCTTAATTGATTCAAGTTGTTGGATAGAAAATATTTTTATCTCCTTCTTCCAGGAATTTAGTTTGGTTTTTGCCCATTTAGAGCTCAAAAGATTAATTTCTATGTGATAAAAAATACCTTGTTCCTCCATGTTAGGGATACAAATCCTATAAAGTGCTCAAGAGACCAACAAAAACCCAACTATGTTATGAAAGAACTTCTTAGCTTGTCTACATTATGAAATAACTTTAAGCCCGTGTTGATTGTTCAAACAACTTAATAGATGGTATTGTTAATTATTTGGTGATTCAATTGCAAATGATAACTTGGCTAGATCAAATTTTGAAGAGCTTATTAGGGATTTTGTCTTGTATGTGTGCATGGGTATGGCCATATAGTTAGATGAATTTTGAAAATTATTATGTTATTTTATTCCTCAAATGATTGCATTGTATTCTCATGAATTGTGTTAATATAATTTGTGATAATATGGTTTCTTTCGATGTGGTCTAATCAACACATGCTTTAAATGATCTTTTGGTTAACATTGTTCAAGTTTTAAGTTCAAAGTTTTTTTCTTTTATTTTCTTGAATCCTTATGTTTTGGATTTTATTTCACACTCATGAATAGCATAGAATGTTAGAATAGGTTTGTTGTTATTATTTTGTTTATGCATGTTTAATTTGGAAAATTCCAAAAAAAGAGATTGTTTCAATGTTGAGGAGATAATCTTTTACAATTTCTAGCTTGAAGTATTGAAATTAGCAGGCTCCCTTGAATATAGTCCACATTCGTTCCCATTGATCTTCACTACACGATGAAGGCCTAGCCTTCTGTAACCTTAAAGTGGAGTCTTTCTTCACTTTTTAAGAGAGGATATATGTTCGTGGATCTCATGTCGTTGTCCATGTGAACAACACAATCAATAGGAAATATTATTGTCATTGATGTCTAAAGGAAGATTAACGTCACATTAATTGAATTCACTACTAGTCCAAGAATGATTATCAAAATAATGTCTTTGATGTCAAAAAATAAATTAATTTGTTGTTGTCAAGGGAAATTAGACATTTAAATTAATATTTATATCATCATCTTCTTATTGGCTAACCATATTCTAATATAATCTAAGAGGAATATAAATAATTTTATTATTAAGAAGTTCAACTCTCTTCCTTATTAGCAAAGATAAGTTTCATTTATAATGGACCAACCTCATGAATGGCACCCAAGCCAAAGATTAATTATATTTTTTAATGTGTTGGTCAACCTACCTCTAATAGGTGATTTGAAGATTAAATTAAAATGTATTTGTTCTATTAAGAGGTTGACCTCCTTAAATAAGTCACACCTTTTGGGTATAATATAAAAGGAGGTGATATGGAAGGAAAATAGAAAGCAAAATTACAACGATATATCAGTTCAATTAAGAGTAGACCTAAGAGCAGAAAAATATGAAGGGCCTTAAAATAAAAGCTTCTAGAGTGATGTAGGCATGGGAACCTTGACAAAAATTCCCCATGTGCTACCTATTTGACCCATGTGAAAACTGGAGCTAATTGGAGTTGCAAGTCAAGACATTATCTTCACTTTTTCAGTTGTCTCCTACTTCGTTATACTTGTGATTTAAAAAAAAATTGAAGTATATTTACTTTAAAGATGTACCACTACCTTCGGAAAATGCTAATTGAAAGTAACCATCATATTATGCAACTCCTCAACATTTGGTGTTTTTCATAAAAGTTCTCAATTTATTATTCTTATCTTCAAACAACAGGATTTCTACTTGCATAATCTGAATATATTGTTTCATGGTCATCATTTTCTCAATTATTTAGGGAGATCAATCTTTATACAACATTTCTTTAAATTCTTGTATGATGGATTGAGAATTGTTAATTTTCAACTTGTCATCTAGCAATGTACATGACAACCCTTTGCTAAATTCCTCAGCTCAGTAGAACAACATTTGTATTGGTAGCATTAATTTTCTTTATGACCCAATCCTTGGCTTTCTTGTACTCTCTAATGGCCATATTGATTTCTCTAACCCATTCCATATTAGTGCTTTTATCTACATCATCAGCTAGAACAACCTTTTCCAATAACAAATTTTCATATGTATTCTTGACGATATAGAGAACGGGAAGGTAATCATCTCACATTAAAATAGAATCTTCTATACCCGTATCTTCTTTTCATTTACCAAATATCATTATATGAAGCACTATTAGTTGACTTTGAAGGGCATCATATACAATCAATCCTTGTTGGATTACTCCCTCTTTGAGTTGCTCAATTTATCGCCTTCAACCAAGTGATGCTACAATAAATGAGTCTCCCTTGCACCTATGATTCCTTGTGCCAAGGTGGCTTGCATGCTTATGGAAGGAACTCTTGAATTGATAGGTACTAGGAGTTGGCTAATGTATTTCTTTAGCTTTATATTTTGGGCTTTCAACTCCTCTTTTTCTTCATCCTCTTTATCCATTCTCCTAAACATCGTATCAACTACTTATTGCAAAGAATGTCTTTCTCCCTATTTGTTCTATTCACCCAAGTCAATTTCCTAAGTTTGATAATCCTTTAGACTCATTTCATTATCGATCTTGTCAACAAGAGGTATTGCAATCTAAGCTCTTTGATGGTCGAACATGCCAGTGGTAATAATTAATAACTTTCGAGGATGTTTCTTTGGCTTAGGGGTCTGGAAGGCTTTCTCTAACATAGAGAAATCAACTTCATTGACCTCCTTGTATTCATTTCCCTATGTTCAATTTCCTTTCTAACCAAGTAGGAGTAGAGATTGTACTTCTAACTTCAATTTGATGTTTTGCATTACCCTCGATTTCCCTTTATCTTCTTAATTACCTCCATCATCAACATGCTCTTTATTTTTATCATCGAGATCATGAATTTCAACAACATGTGGTTGTCTACGTACATCTTGTTCCTTATCTTGTGAAGGATTTTCCCATTCTTGCTCATGTTCTTGCTATGCAGCTATTTTTGAATGTTCTTGTCGTTTCTCTTGTCCAATAGAAACCTCTTCTTTATCATGTTGTTCATGAGTAATTTATCATTCTTTCTTTGGTGGAGGCTCTTCAACATGTTCTTCTTTAGTATGTGGTGGAAGATCAACCCTTGGTTGTTCTTCATCTTCTCCAAGGTCTCTTTCGAGCATGGAAAGCAACGCATCTTTTGTTGTCTTATCAAATACTTTTATCTCATTAGTTGCACTAGGAGGTTTTTCATGTGTTTTTGTTACATTTCCCTTTTCAGTCTCCCCTTCAGTGTCAGTCTCCATATGAATTGTGTCTTGGGATAGCTATTGTTCCACAATATGCTCGTGCAGAGTATCTACTAAAGATGATAGAAAATGACCCTCTTCTTAAACAATAGTAGTTTGTTGCACAAATGGGGTTACCTTAGGAGCTTGAGAAGTTTGAGCACCTTGTTCTTGTCCTAGAGGCTCAACTCTTGTTTGCTTCTTATTTTGTAATTGAGGTCCTAATTTCTTGTCTTCTTCCTTAGACCAGTCCTTAATTACATTAATGGGAGGAACTACCTTTGGACCTTTTCTTAATATTTTGTACACCATGAGGTCTCCTTTAGGAATGTTTTTAACCTTTTCTTTGGCCTTTGTTTTTGACCTAGTCCTTTGATGAACTAAATATGGAGTTGCTATAGTAGGAGTGGAAGGAACTTTCCTTTTTCTTCCTAGATTGACAAGTGCTTGTGGAAGGAGTCTCTTGAGTAGCCTTCTTATTTTTCATTTTTTGTGTACCTTTGAAGGTATCTACTTAGTGTAAGGTCTAGCATGGCCTGAAGGATGACTAGGAGGAGGCTTTCTTGATGTAGATGGCCTTGGACCTTTCTTTTTCTTCGAAATACCAACCTATTCTTCTTATGGTTTTCTTTCAACTTGTGGAACATGATCCATCTCATAAGGGTGTCTCATCCGTTCATTAGTCCAATACATTAAATAATTTGCTCTCTCTTTCATATATTCAAGCTCTAAGAAGTTAGGATCTACATTATGAATTGGGACATCAAAAAATCTTTTCTTATTATACAATGGATGCACCTTTTTCTCCCTATCCTTCTTACTCACTTCGTCTGATATAGCCTATTCTTCTTGTGGTTTTATTTCAACTTGTGGGACATGATCCATCCCATAAGGGTCCCTCATCCATGATCCCACAACACTGGGTTATACTTTTTGGTACATCTTGATTTTTTTCTGAAATGATACAATTTTTAGAAAATATAATGATTTAAGAATTTAGAGGTCCCATTTGAAGTAATTAATAGAGGGGAGTTAGATCAAAGGCTCTTAGATCAAAATTTCTTTGATAGAACCTCTCTACTTCTAAATCATGCCTGCAATGAAGTCTCCTTCACACCTATCAAAATGCTAATAAAAAACCACTTTTACAATAGCTTTTGGGGTGTCAAATGAATTCATTAGAAGTTTAAAAAAAAAAGTATTTAGTCCTTATTATAAGCTTTCCAAATAGTATAATTTTAAATATATTTAATTTCATCAATATATTTATGTTTTATTTCTTGTGAATGTAGGTTTTTCATCAAACATTAAGGATTGTGTTTCACACATGTGAAAAAATTAAAAAATAGAGAAAACAAAATTGTAAATAATATATTTTCCCTAGGTATTGATATCCTCATTTCAACATAAAAAGAAGTTAATTCAAATGCATACAAAAAAAGTTATGCATTACAGAATAAACCTCTATCCAAATTATAATTACTCTAACTTAAAAAATTAACTAAAAAATATATATATGTAAAAAAAAATTATGAAAAAATATCCATTCACTAGATATTGGTGTGACAATTCTATATTTCAAAAATTAGGATTTCCTTCTTGCTATAGAAAATGTTATGCGTTACCAAATAAATGTCACTTCTGAAAAATGACAATTACTGTAAATATTGAGTTATTAAAAATTACATAACAATATGGACAATTAATTTCTAATTATTTAAAATAATATATATTTAAAATATATATGAAAAATCTCACAAATTAGTAGTTTACTTCATCTTCAAATTCTTAATGGTTTAGCCGCTATAGGTTTTAGAAAGTAAATATATGATACAAAATGCCGATTTTAGTGTCAAGTTTGGTCAAAAAGTGTAACTTAGTATTATGGGTAGGCCTTAGTACATGCATTGCTCTCTCTTTCATATCTTTGAGCTCTAAGAAGTTAGGATCTACATTATGAATTGGGACATCAAAAAATCTCTTCTTGTTATACAATGGATGCAACTTCTTCTCGTTGTCCTTATTTCTCACTTCGTCTGATGCCCATAGATTCTATGCTTACACTGCTAAGTCAAGATCCAACTTGCAATAGTCCCTTATTCTCACTTTGTGATCATCAATACAATTGGCCTAATGGTCTTCAATATATGATACATGCTCAAAATATGATCCCATTACTTTGTTGAAAGTGCCAATAGGGTCAAACTTGTGATGCTCCACTTGTAATAGCTTTAATGAGAATTCAAGCAACTCAACTTCTACATTCTTCACAACCTTCATCTCAAGACATGAATGTGCACCTACTCTTACTGGCAACTGAAAACATGGCAAGTATGCTTTCTCACCACCAACATATGTGCATCTATAATTTGTTGGCACAATTCCAATACAATCAATCTGTTACAAGGATATCGGGGCAACTTGTGTGGTTGAACTATATAACCTGCAACTCGAATGTAAATAAAAGTCCCAAATTGAATGAAGTAACTTCCAAATCTCCTTATTTCTATTCCAGCCTTTGGTGATTGTCTCTTGCTAGAATCTCCTTCCAAATATCTTATAACCATAAACACAAAGAAATCATTGACAATGTAATGGCTCTTCCTACTTATTTCTAGTTTCAATTGAGGAAATGATTGTACACCTTTGTGTTTGGATCTGTAAGAGTTCCTACTTTCCTTAGTCCTAGATATGTGGCCTAAGCAGCAAGCAAATATACAATATACGAAGTCGTTTAAAAGATAGGGTCTGTTTGTACCCTCAAAAATTTCTCATCTAGGTTGTTGAACTTTTTTCCCCAATTTAGGAATTCTTGCCTAGCGAAGATAGTCTTAATGAACAAAATCATCCATGGTTGGATCTCTTTAGCATTAGGAATGCTTTCCACCTTTCTAAGAAGAGTGACAAAAATCATAGCATCCATGTGTAGATATGCTATGTGAATATCTTTCTTTGCTTGAGCTTCTCATTAATGTAAGCCATAAGATTTGGTTCAACTTGATAGTACTTCTCTCCTCGAGTGACAATCATTGCAACATATGTATCATGTCTCAAAATATGAAACATTGCTTCAATGGCATTAAGAGAAATGTCTAAGATAACATCTCCTAGAAGACCATAAGCTCTTTGTTCATCTGAATTGTATTTTGTTGCACAAGCCAAAATCAATTCTAGAGACTGTAGAGATACAGGGAATCCAATTGCCTACACCAATTCAGGTCATACCAATAATGTAGCTCAAGAAGTGCTTCAATCTAGTTTGGACATTCTTTGTAGGAACTCTTGAAGCTCTATATGGCCTATGCCAATATATTTGATCTCCTGGTCTACAGAGTGCAACTTTGTAGGAGGGAGGTATCCATTAAATTTGTACTTCATTGGAACCATCTTTTGTTGAGACATCACCAATTCTACACTAGAACACCTTGAATTAGTAGCCTTTATTGAACTGAGAAAAATAACTATGTTTACCGATATAATTATCTTATTGAAAGCAAAAAATAACTAACATTAAAGCAACTAAACTACTAAATACCTAACACTATCATTAATTCACGCCTTTACATAGTCAACACCCATTGAAGCATATAGAAGCCTTCAAGGGTTGGGGGTATTGTTAACCTTCATCCCATCCATAATATTTTGGGTAAAGTGATCGAGGGTAAGGGATGTTGGCATCCTCAATCCCTGATAGCATTATCTATAGTTGGGGGTCGAGGATGTCACCATCCTCGATCCTTGCCACTTGGCATTGATGTCATTGTGAGTCAGGCTTCAGGGGTCGTGGATGTTACCATCCCTAACCCTATACTGGGTATTGGGGATGAAACATCTCCAATCCATGTGTGATTGCTTATGTATTTTCTAGGGTTGAAAATGGTTGGGGGTCGGGGATGTTGATATCCCTGATCCCCACAATAGCATTATTTAATCCAACACTTAGCAGCTTTGGAAAAATAGTTTTGGTCCTTCAATCATCTAAAAAAGGTTTTTAATTCAATTTTATGGCATGAACTATGGGGAAGAATCCTATTTATTTGCAAAAAAAAAAAAACCAACTAAAGCGACTACAACAAAAAATGCTAGGGCATGCTCCCTCAATAGAGGAATGTAGGGCAATAAAACAAAGGCCCAAATATACCCCCATATCAAGGGCATAAAGACGAGGGTTCAAACCTCAAAGCCACATCTAAAACCATGGCAAAGAGACCCAGAGAGAGAAACCCTAACACAAATAGGAAAACAAGAAAAAAAACAAAGCAAAACACAAAGAACGAAATAGATAGAGTCCAGAAAACCCTACCCAAGACAAGAAAAAATTGCTCCAATCACATCAGCAAACCCCTACAAACTCGCCTGAACAACCTTTGAAATTGCCCTAATAATTGTTGCAAGTGTTGAAACAATGTAGATAATGACTTGCAAGTGGGGCTTAAATATGCAATAAAATACATTAAATGTAGTCTATGGGTAGGTGAAGGATAGACCCATTGGGGGTTGTGGGTGGCAGGTTCCACCACGGAAGTGGACACCACCACCTTCGATCCTTGATCCCTGCTAGGGTGAGTCAGGGGTTGGGGTAGAGACACCATGGATCCTCAAAAGGGAGGGTATGATAACAAAGACCCAAGGGTTGAGGGTCCATGACCCCAAAAAAACGGAAGGAGAATCCTTGATCCCTAATCATTACAAGATCAAAAAAGGGAAAAAATGAACAAGGAAGAGAAAAAGAAAAGAGGAAGGGGGGAACAAAGAGGAGAAGAAAGTAGGAAAAGAGAGGGAAAAAATGGGAAGGGCAAAGAAACAAAAGGATAACAAGGAGGTCAAGTGAAAAAGGGGGGTCCCTATTTTCTCGAGGGAGAAAATGAGGCATGAGTTGTGGAGTTACAACATTTCCAACAATCTCCCTTTTTGTCATTGATGTCAACCTTGCAATCAAACCATAATGGAACATGAACACAATGCTCCCACTTTCTAACTCCCCCCCTTTAACATCAATGGCAAAGGGATGTCCAATACTCTCACAAAGAATCTCTCTCTTTCTTAATCCTTCCTCTTGACATTAATAGCATCATTTTCCTTTCTCCAATAACTCTCTGCCTTTTTGAAATCAATGGTAATAGGATACTCATTACCTTCATGCATCATCTAATCTATCTTTCAATTCTCTTCTCCATGGAAATGAAAGATAATACAATGATTAGCTCCCCCTGAATTCATGCTTTTCCTTAATAAGTTGTAGTTTTCACAAGCATAGATTTATCCTTCTTTTGATTATCTTTCACTTCCTTCCTTTTCCAAACTCTTGTAGATCTTCCCTTTTGTTTGACCATGGGTTTCCCCTTTTTCTTGCTTTGTTTAGGTTCTATAAGGAAAATTCTTTCTTTATGCCTATAGTTGTTGCATTTGTAGCATATGGCATTATAATCTACTAACATAAACAAATGAGTTATAGTTCCTATTTGTCCACCCATAAGGACTTCTCTTTTTGTGCGAACCATAGTTAAATCTCACATGCATTTTACAATCTTTTTCCTGATCAAACTAATTGCATGAAAAACAATAGCCAAAGAAGGAATGATAGAACCTGGGTGTATGAATTTTCCTTGATAAAAAGGGCTTCCTAACCATGTCATTTTAGAAAAGGGCTTCCTAACCATGTTGTTTTAGATTTTGAAGGTATGCTTGGCTTCTGATTCTCCTCCTTTTTGTTGATTTCATCTTTGATGGGACTGTTAAGGACATCAACATACTTCTTCTCTTATTTTCATTTCTTTGGTGAGTTAGAAATTTGTCCTTCTTCTTCATAGCTAATACCGTGTCAGGCCCTACCCCGAGCTTGTCATAGCACTTCTTTATTTTTTCACTATGGACTTATCATTCGATACATTACTTTGATGCATTATGAATTTTGAGACTATTTGATAGATGATTTGATAACATTGGATATGATATATCCCATATTATGTTTAATTTCAGTACTTATGTTGATGTTATGATGAATCATGTATGCATGCCTAGTTGATATTGCTTTATATGAATTCAATGATGTTGCAATTTAGTAAATGGTTACATATGGATTGTTAGGAAAGTTAATTTGATTCTATTCTTATTGTTCTTTGCTTAAGAGATCGAACCGTGATATGATGTGAAATTGGATGCTATGTGTTCTAAAGTGTATTCTTTCATATATCTATGTATATTGTTTTGGACAAACTGATATGTGGGTTGAGATGTGCAGGATATTAATCCATGTGACCATGGAAATATACGAGAGAACTAGAGCCAAACCTATGTGTGATTGTGAAGCCAAGGTTTATCTATTTGGAGAGACAATACTTCGTTTGTAAAGTGTTTATTTTATGTAAGTGAATGCATGTGCGTGAGTTCAATTTGTTTGATTTTAATTTAATTTCTCGTTGAAAAGACATGTCCAAGTGTATGTTGATGTGTTGTATTTTATGGTGTCACTTGACACTTGTAATGTGTTGTGAGTTGTCATGTGACATGTCATTGAGAGGGAAATGTGAAAACCAATGCATTTTCAAATCCCATTTAGTGTTCCCAAAAGACAACGTGGTTAAGGAGCCCTTGGAATGGTCAAATCAGGTTTGACCCGTAGGTAAACTTTAGGTGGGTTTTTGAGGGGTCACACTAACTCCTATAGTTGAGGTTAAGTTATTTTTTAAGGCCCACTTGATATACCTATGGGTAAGGGACCTTTTTGGGCATAGAACCACCCACATGTGATTGCCAAGTCACTTCAAAAGTGACCTTTACTTGATGGACGAAAATAAGATTTTAAAAGATTGAGTCTTGGTTAGACAACCTTCCATTCTTGTGTTGGATGCACTTCCCCACCTTACACTTACCTTTTCAGTTTCCTCTTTTAGAAACCTTGTAATAAGGTTGTGAAGACCAACCTATGAGCTCTCACCATCCTCTTCCAAGGAAGTTGGAAAGTGTGAGGAGAGAGTCTAATTAGGAAAGAAATTTAGACTTAGAATTTTTATCACCCACTCTCCAATCTTAGAGACTAAGAATTGTGTAGGAATTTTGCATTGTGAGAAAGCAATTTTTCTAAGTGAGGAGACTTGTTGCTGCATGTTTTTGGGCTTGGTTTGGGGAATTGGAAGATCTTTTTCAACACACAATCCATAGCAAGAGTTGAAGGTTGGTGCTTTGTCACCCTTAGAACTTAGTTGCACTTTCATGTTTGTCTTTGTGTAAAAATCTGGTTGAAAATATATGTGAATGAGTGTATTCTTTTGAGCATTTGATTTTATGAACTTGGTTGAATTGTTAGTTGTTTTATTTGGCTTTCTTTGAATATTGTGTATGTGAGTCAAGACCAAACTTGCTCTTGGGAGGGAAGAGTAGTCTTGGGGTGAAGGGTTTGTGATAGTTTTAGGGTGTAGAGTCTCTCTTTTGAGAAGAGAGGGAGAAACAAGGATCTGGGATCCTTGTTGCATTTATTTTGTATATTTAGGAGTCATAAGGGGTGTATTTGGCTTGAAAGCCTTAGGGGGTCATAAGGGAATTTTGTGGTCATGTGAGA